>NW_028176049.1:1182500-1186463 GCF_949987555.1 Borostomias antarcticus
TAGATCCGCACAGCTTCAGCTCCTGGTCATCCCTCGTACCCATTTAAAGACCAAGGGTGATCGCTCTTTCCAGTCTGTAGCCCCTACCCTCTGGAATGCTCTTCCCCCGCCTTTACGTGCACTTGACTCCCTTACTGCTTTTAAAAAACAGCTCAAGACATTTTTATTCAGACAGGCTTTTACTTGACCCTCTTTTCTCTGTTTTTACCCTTTCTATTTTGGTGTTTTACTGTTCTTTTTGCACTGTACCATTATTGTATTTACTGTGTGTTGCTATGTTAGACAGGCTTTTACTTGACCCTCTTTTATTTGTGTTTTTATCTTTTATATTTTGGCGTGTTGTTCTACTATTCTCTTGCACTGTCACTTTTACTGTATTTTACTGTGTGTTGCTATGTGTGTGAAGTACTTTGTGAACCCTATCTGTGAAAGGTGCAATACAAATACACTTATTATTATTATTATATTAATTTGGTATAGCAGAGTATTCAGGTTTGGGCTATAGAGCTATTAAAAGACAACAGCTTGATTGATTATGTATACACATTTTTATTAATGGGGGGAGCTGATGTTTTTCCATCATTTCAGGTAGTTCTCTTAAAGTGGCCAGCTGATTCAAACTGTCATACATCCAGTAGAATTGGGCATGGTGTTTTCAACTGTTCTTTTGTCACTTCTGACAGGAGCTCTGTTGTCCTAGACAGCATGCTAGCGTTATTAGCATGTTAGCATCGATCACTAGCTTTGTTAAACACTGGCTATGCTGCACACTAGCCTAGACAGCATGCTAGCATCATCAGCATGTTAGCATTGATCACTAGTTTGAGATTATAATTTACTTTGACAGACAATCTGTTGAATTTGAAGATCTGAAGTTGTGAGCAGCGTGGCACTGGTAGTGTGGGTCAATTTGCATCCACGTGAGCATGCCTGTCAAGTCTGAGCTGCACAGTTCACTGTCCACCAACGGTCTAGGTAGTTAAACAGCAGCAAGATAGCTAGCTAGTTAACTTGTTCACTGTCAACAGTCTTTGGAGCCCTGCGCTCAACTTTTTTCAACTGAGCCTAGGGACATGTGTAAAACATGTAATAAAACATTATTTATTGTTACATCCAATATTATAAGAATATGTATTATTATTGTTTTTTATTCATGAAGTATTTTGAGTATTTTAAATACAAAATTACTCCACTCTAAAATATTTTGTTACAAATTACATTAGATTTTTTATCGGCCTTATCAAATACAAATTACAAAATACTCCAAAGTATTAGAAATACTGCCCATCCCTGGATGTGCTTTACCTTTTGCTAGTACTAGCCCTGAGAATCAGTCCCTTTCTCTTTCTCTCTCCCTCATGAGTTTTAATGTTGTCATTGTGTCGGTAGCTCGTTAGCTAATGTAGCCTAATATTAGCTAGGTAACGTCAGCTCCCCCCCTCTCTCTCTCTGTCCAATTAAAGAAAATAGGCTAAATGTTCTCTAATATCACCATTAAACAGTGACAGTGCAATTTCTATTGTAGGCTTCTAACTGAACCATTCACCACTCTACTGGATTGCTGTAGGGTAATGCATCTTTATCACAGTGGCAACCTACAGCCCCCCCTCTACTGTGACGACTGTGACAGGAAAGCGCAGCAGGTATAGTTATCACAAATGAACAGCTTATCTAATTGTTACCATCAGCTAATATTCTATAATGATTGGGCATACAGGCGAATGGAACAGTAACAGACAGTGCAATTTTAATTGTAGGCTTCTTACTTTTGCTATAGCTCCTAGTAACTTGTTTAGAAAGGGCACCTGTGAGTTCTAGCAAGAATTAGTACTGACCTACATTTAAGTCACTTTGGATAATAGTGTCTGCTAAATTACTGTAATGTAGGCTAATATCACTCACAGCAACATAGGATATGCAGCTACTGTAGGTAGTTCGCTAGCTTTTTATGGCTATTAGTAGTCTACTTTGTTTAATAATTTACATTACATATTTTGCTAATTAAGGTAAATATGTGCACAACCTAAGGGCCCTTTTTAAACTTTCGCCCCTGCCCCTCTAGAGAGAGAGAGAGAGAGAGAGAGAGGTGGAATTCGGTTTGTTATATAAAATTCATCCTATTGATTCATCCTATTGTCACTTGTCAAACCCATAGCCCAAACCTACCAATGATGATTCAGTAGAAGACAAGAAAAGAAAAAGAGAAGGCGACTCTGCTGTCTTAGTGAGACAACACACACTAACTAACTAACTGTGATATCGAGCTTGATTTGGTACATTGATTAACAAACATGCTCACGGCTCTCTAGACTCAGACACATTAGACAGAGACCTCAAATGGATAGACTGTTTATTGATTTGTATTTCTTTATTTTATGACATGTCACATCCAATCAAGCTCACCGTTGCTGTTATGTATCGCCCACCAGGCACCCTTGGTGAGTTCCCGGAGGAGCTTGATACACATAGTTTCACACTTCCCTGATCATGCACTCATCCTTCTCGGCGACTTCAACATCCAGAGTGAGAAATTGGAACCTCTTCTCTCTTTCCTCTCCTCCTTTGATCTTCATCTCTCCTCTTCTCCTCCTACTCACAAAGCCGGCAACCAGCTGGATCTCATCTTCACTAGACACTGTTCCACCACTAACCTCTCTGTCACTCCCCTCCATCTCTCTGACCACTATTTCATGTCCTACTCCCTCTCCCTCCCCTCTTCCCCATAATTCCTCCTCCTACCCACATGGTTGCTACCCGTAGCCACCTCCGCTCACTCTCCCCTATTGACCTTTCGTCTGCTGTTACCTCTGCCCTCCCTGACCCTAAATCCTTCTCTCTCCTACCCTCTAATACTGCCACCGATCTTCTCCTCTCTACTCTTTCCTCTTCTCTGGACAATCTCTGCCCCCTCACCTCCAGGCCTGCACGCCCAACTCCACCTGCCCCATGGCTGTCGGACTCAGTGCGTACTGATAGACGTAGCCTGAGAAGAGCTGAGCGTAAATGGAGAAAAGGCAGACTCCCAGAGGACCTTCTTCATTTCCAATCTCTTCTTTCCAAATTCTCCTCCTCCCTGTCTGCTGCTAAAGCTGCTTTCTTCCGCTCTAAAATCCTAACCTCTGCTTCCAATCCCAAAAAACTCTTTGAAACCTTCTCTTCACTACTCCAGCCCCCACCTCCTTCTTTCAACACCTCCCTTCTCCCTGACGATTTTGCCAACTTCTTTGACAAGAAATTTAACAATATCAGATCCTCTTTTCCCCATCCCCCGGTCAACGCTCCATGCACCAACCTCACCTCCCCACCCTCACCCTCTCTTCCCTCTCCGCTCCCCCCCCTTCTCTCCACGCCCCACCTTATCTCACTTTTCTCCCCTCTCCCCCAATGAGGTCCTCAACCTTGTAAAATTGAACAGCCCCACCACGTGCTCCCTAGACCCTGTTCCCTCGACTCTCCTTCAGTCTGTTGCACCCGAACTCCTTCCCTTCCTAACCCACCTCATCAATGCATCTCTTGTATCGGGATGCTTTCCCTACGCTTTCAAGACTGCCAGAGTCACCCCGCTCTTGAAGAAACCATCTCTCGCCCCTCCAACTACAGACCGATTTGCCTTCTATCCTTTCTATCTAAAACACTTGAACTATCTTTAACCAACTATCTTCGTACCTCCACCAGAACGACCTCCTAGACCCTCACCAGTCCGGGTTCAAGGCTGGCCACTCGACAGAGACCGCCCTCCTTGCAGTGACGGAGGCTCTCCATGCAACGAGAGTGAACTCTCTCTTCTGTCCTGATACTCCTAGACCTGTCAGCAGCATTTGATACGGTAGACCACCAGATCCTCCTCTCCACCCTCAAGGAGAAAGGCGTCACTGGCACTGCACACTCCCTGTTTGCATCCTACCTGACGGGCCGCTCCTACCAGGTGACATGGAGAGGGACGATGTCGGAACCGCAAAGTCT
>NW_028176048.1:0-12077 GCF_949987555.1 Borostomias antarcticus
AACCCTCCCCTTTAACCCTTCAACCCTCCCCTTTAACCCTTCAACCCTCCCCTTTAACCCTTCAACCTCCCCTTTAACCCTTCAGCCTCCCCTTTAACCCTTCAACCCTCCCCTTTAACCCTTCAACCCTCCCCTTTAACCCTTCAACCCTCCCCTTTAACCCTTCAACCCTCCCCTTCAACCCTCCCCTTTAACCCTTCAACCCTCCCCTTTACCCTTCAACCCTCCCCTTTAACCCTTCAACCCTCCCCTTTAACCCTCACCTTTAACCCTTCAGCCTCCCCTTTAACCCTCCCCTTTAACCCTCCCCTTTTACCCTTCAACCCTCCCCTTTAACTCTTCAACCCTCCCCTTTAACCCTTCAACCCTCCCCTTTAACCCTTCAACCCTCCCCTTTAACCCTCACCTTTAACCCTTCAACCCTCCCCTTTAACCCTTCAACCCTCCCCTTTAACCCTCCCCTTTAACCCTTCAACCCTCCCCTTTGACCCTCCCCTTTAACCCTCACCTTTAACCCTTCAACCCTCCCCTTTAACCCTCCCCTTTAACCCTTCAACCCTCCCTTTTAACCTTTCAACTCCCACCTTTCACCTTCACAGCTCTGATGGATCCTGAAGCCGCCTCCCCCTCTCTACAGACAGCATCTAGAACTGAACTGAGCACAAGCCTCTAACAACACAGTCTCTGGGAGAGAGAGAGAGAGAGAGAGAGAGAGAGAGAGAGAGAGAGACAGAGAGACAGAGAGAGAGAGAGACAGAGAGACAGAGAGAGAGAGATGAAAGAGGAGAGAGGGATGGAGAGAAGTACAGAGGGAGGAATGAGAAGGGGAGTCCCTGGGGGACCTTCATCAATGACCCCCGTCTCCGTAGAAACAAAGGGGTTGGTGGCCATTATCATCAGAGAGGAGGGGGAGGAGCTACAGATCATGATACCAAGGTCAGGGAGAGAGAGAGAGAGAGAGAGAGAGAGAGTTTCCTGGTTACCTGGGATCACACATTATATTTGACCCCCCCCCCCCACACACACACACACAGAAAGAGAGCAAGAGAAACAGAGTGGAAGACATGAAGAGAATATGTGTGTGTGTGTGTGTGTGTGTGTGTGTGTGTGTGTGTGTGTGTGTGTGTGTGTGTGTGTGTGTGTGTGCGTGTGTGCGTGTGTGTGTGCACGCATGCGTGTGTGTCATGTTGTCAACAGCATGCTCCCTCAGCGCTGTATGCAGTCTAGTGTGGTGGACCAGCGCTAATTCAGCAACATGCCTCCCTCCCCCTGCTCTCTCTGGACCGAACGCACTGAACACCCAGCCAACCGAGCCCAACACTCAACCTCCTCCGTCCTCTGCTAGCCTGGGCTGAACACCTGCTAATCCATCACGTTTAGCTAGCTCAACTAGATGAGGCCAATGGAAGCTAACTACCCCATGCTAACTAGTTCGCTAGCTGACAAGGCTCTGCTAGTAAGATGCTAACTATCATAGCTACAGTAGCACACAGAACACTGTGTGCTTAAACAGTCGGCCTGCAGTAACTGGTCCAATGAGAGGCCAAATGAGTTGGGTTATGGTCGTAGATGCTACTAATGGGCAAATTAGTAATAAGAGGCTAACGATTACAGTAGCATCACTGACTTTCTTTCTCTTCCGCTCTTACACACACACACACACACACGCACACACACACACACACACACATATAGGCACACATGCATGCACACACACACACACACACACACACAGGCAGCAGTGGAAAATGGTGCACAAATATTACATAATTGATACGCTCAGTAGCCTCAATCCCCCACGCCTGCGTCCATTTACTAAAGCACACACACACACACACACACACACACACACACACACACACATACACACACACACGCACACACACACACACACACACATCACACACGCATGTGTTCTCAGTACGTTCTCACAGTCAGTGACACACACAGACACATACGTGCACACACATGCATATTCAATACGGTCTCACACACACACACACACACACACACACACACACACACACGCGCGCATGCATCATACGTACGATCACATGCACACATAAATAAGTCTCTGTCATGTCTATGAACGACACAGCATGGCAGCCATACCTCCTTCTCTCTGTGTAGTCCTCTGTTCTCTCCTCCTCTCTTCCTTCTCTCTCTCTCTCTCTCTCTCTCTCTCTCTCTCTCTCTCTCTCACAGAGAGAGCAGTGTTTGAACCTGACAGATCTCTCTCAGCTCAGTCTTCCTCCCTCCCTCCCTCTACCCCTTGATTTCAGACACACACTCAAAAACACACCCTCCTCCTCTCTCTCCTCTCTCACACACAACCCTGTCTCCTCCCCCTCTCTCTCCTCCTTCCACAGCCCTCTCTCTCTCCTCCCCTCTCTCTCTTCTCCCCCCTCTCTCTCCTCCACTCCGCTGAGGAAGAGGGCGCCTGTCACAGCCTAGGCCCCGCCCCCATCCTCTCCTCTCCTGGCTATAAATACCTCTGCTGCTATGAATACACCATCCTTCTCCCTCTGCATCCCTCTCTCTCTCCATCCCTCCCTCTCTCCATCCCTCTCTCTCTCCCTCCATCTCTCTCTCCATCCCTCTGTCCTCCTCACACCATGACATGTTTATCTGATGACTCGGTGTTATTCTTCCCAACAGAACCGCCACCTGACAGACTCCCCCCCTCCCCCTTACACACACACACACACACACACACACACGCACACAAACCACACGCAAGATGTAAAGATTATATATGTCTGGAGAGCGCGCACGTACGTGCACAGCGGCAGAGGTGCTAACCGTCTCTTCTGTTTCCTGCTGCGGATGTGGTGAGAGCAGAAAAACAAGCTCAGAGAGGGGGGGGTTGCATCCGCCTGCACCCAACCTGGCAACGCACGCCTGCAGCCAACCTGGCAACGCACGCCTGCAGCCAACCTGGCAACGCACGCCTGCAGCCAACCTGGCAACGCACGCCTGCAGCCAACCTGGCAACGCACGCCTGCAGCCAACCTGGCAACGCACGCCTGCACCCAACCTGGCAACGCACGAGTGTGTGGAGGAGATGAATGAATACACTCCACTCCCAGCGCTGCGTTCCTCATCATACATCCATCACATGTAGTATTGGGGAGCTGATATCCACCATGGACACACACATACACACACACATATCACACACACATACACACACATACACACACACATATCACACACACATACACACACACATACACACACATACACACACACATATCACACACACATACACACACACATACACACACACATATCACACACACATACACACACACATATCACACACACATACACACACACATACACACACACATATCACACACACATACACACACACATATCACACACACATACACACACACATACACACACACATATCACACACACATATCACACACACATATCACAAACACATATATCACACACACATATTATACACACATCTCACACACACATATCACACACACTTATCACACACACATATTATACACACATATCACACACACATTACACATATCATACATATATTATACACACATATTATACACACATCATACACACGTATCACACACACAAACAAGGGAAATCTAGCAGCATTTGGCTGCAGTCAAATTGAACGTCAGACCTGAATCTCTAATGGTGATGGTGGCCATATGTATATATATATATTTATTACTGCGTAGACAACCTGGAGGTGACTGTCTGCATGTATAGAACATGGGACTGCAGTGCAGTGTTGTGCGAGGGGGGGGGGGGGGGGTTAAATCAGCCCCCCCTCCCTGTTCTTGAATCATCCAGAGGTGAAGGTTAAGCAGCTGTAGAGGGGAAAGATGCTCATTTCCTAAATCCCCACAGCTGTCAAACCAACCCCCCCCTGGCCCCCCCTGACCCCCCTGGCCCTATGGACCCCCTGCCCCCCCTGCCCCCCCTGGCCCTATGGACCCCCTGCCCCCCCTGCCCCCCCTGGCCCCCCTGCCCCCCCTGGCCCCCCTGGACCCCCTGGCCCTATGGACCCCCTGCCCCCCCTGGACCCCCTGGCCCTATGGACCCCCTGCCCCCCCTGCCCCCCCTGACCCCCTGCCCCCCCTGGCCCTATGGACCCCCTGCCCCCCCTGGACCCCCTGGACCCCCTGGCCCTATGGACCCCCTGGCCCTATGGACCCCCTGACCCCCCTGCCCCCCCTGGCCCTATGGACCCCCTGGCCCCCCTGCCCCCCCTGGCCCCCCTGGACCCCCTGGCCCTATGGACCCCCTGCCCCCCCTGCCCCCCCTGGACCCCCTGGCCCTATGGACCCCCTGCCCCCCCTGCCCCCCCTGACCCCCTGCCCCCCCTGGCCCTATGGACCCCCTGCCCCCCCTGGACCCCCTGGACCCCCTGGCCCTATGGACCCCCTGGCCCTATGGACCCCCTGACCCCCTGCCCCCCCTGGACCCCCTGGCCCTATGGACCCCCTGCCCCCCCTGCCCCCCCTGGACCCCCTGGCCCTATGGACCGGAGAGACAGAGAGTGACTCGGGCACTGCCGTACGGTACCAGGTCCAAACAACCAGCACAACCAACAGAGCCAACAGAACCAACAGAGCCAACAGAACCAACAGAGCTAGCAGAACCAGCAGTCAGCAGATCAGCAGAACCAACAGAACCAGCAGAACTAACAAAACCAACAGAACCAGCAGAACCAACAGAGCCAACAGAACCAACAGAACCAGCCGGCACGCTCACACGCCACGTGTCTGAGACCCAGAGACTCACGCTGCGTCCTGGAGAGGAACCAGGAAGTTACCAAATAAGGCCGTTCCTCCCGACGCAGTGCCAGCAAGCAGGTGTGTGTTCTGGGGTGTGTGTTGTGAGGTGTGTGTTCTGGGGTGTGTGTTCTGAGGTGTGTGTTCTGGGATGTGTGTTCTGACACTGAGAGAACAGGATGGAGAAACGTTCCATTTTCACACTTTATCATGACTGAATACACACTTCATTATCATGACTCAATACACACTTCATTATCATGACTGAATACACACTTCATTATCATGAATACACACTTCATTATCATGACTGAACACACACTTCATTATCATGACTGAACACACACTTCATTATCATGACTGACTGAATACACACTTCATTATCATGACTGAATACACACTTCATTATCATGACTGAACACACACTTCATTATCATGACTGAACACACACTTCATTATCATGACTGAACACACACTTCATTATGACTGAATACACACTTCATTATCATGACTGAATACACACTTCATTATCCTGACTGAATACACACTTCATTATCATGACTGAATACACACTTCATTATCATGACTGAACACACACTTCATTATCATGACTGAACACACACTTCATTATCATGACTGAACACACACTTCATTATGACTGAATACACACTTCATTATCATGACTGAATACACACTTCATTATCATGACTGAACACACACTTCATTATCATGACTGAACACACACTTCATTATCCTGACTGAATACACACTTCATTATCATGAATGAATACACACTTCATTATCATGACTGAACACACACTTCATTATCATGACTGAACACACACTTCATTATCCTGACTGAATACACACTTCATTATCCTGACTGAATACACACTTCATTATCATGACTGAATACACACTTCATTATCATGACTGAACACACACTTCATTATCATGACTGAACACACACTTCATTATCATGACTGAACACACACTTCATTATGACTGAATACACACTTCATTATCATGACTGAATACACACTTCATTATCATGACTGAACACACACTTCATTATCATGACTGAACACACACTTCATTATCCTGACTGAATACACACTTCATTATCATGAATGAATACACACTTCATTATCATGACTGAACACACACTTCATTATCATGACTGAACACACACTTCATTATCCTGACTGAATACACACTTCATTATCATGACTGAACACACACTTCATTATCATGACTGAATACACACTTCATTATCATGACTGACTGAATACACACTTCATTATCATGACTGAATACACACTTCATTATCATGACTGAACACACACTTCATTATCATGACTGAACACACACTTCATTATCCTGACTGAATACACACTTCATTATCATGACTGAATACACACTTCATTATCATGACTGAATACACACTTCATTATCATGACTGAACACACTTCATTATCATGACTGAACACACTTCATTATCATGACTGAACACACACTTCATTATCATGACTCAATACACACTTTCATGTTTCCTCAATAATACATTTCCAAAAGCGGTCTATGAGACATTGACTCATGACTTGTGGGGGATGTGTGTGTGTGTGTGTGTGTGTGTGTGTATCAGCACTGCTTCTTCCTCTCCTCTGTGAGTGTGAGGGCAGTGTGTGTGTGTAATACATAACACACACACACACACACACTGCCCTCACACTCAATATATATATATATATATGTGTGTGTGTGTGTGTGTATGAATGTGCGTGTGAGTGTGTGTGTGTGTATCAGTACTGGCTCCTCTCCTCGTTTAGTGTGAGGGCGGTGTGTGTCTGGACAGTGAGGGAGTGTGTGAGCGCGGTGTGTGTGTGTGTCTGGATAGTGAGGGAGTGTGTGAGGTCAGTGTGTGAGCGGTGTGTGTGTGTGGACGGTGAGGGAGTGTGTGAGCGCGGTGTGTGTGTGTGTGTGGACGGTGAGGGAGTGTGTGAGGTCAGTGTGTGAGCGGTGTGTGTGTGTGGACGGTGAGGGAGTGTGTGAGTGCGGTGTGTGTGTGTGTGTGGACGGTGAGGGAGTGTGTGAGCGCGGTGTGTGTGTGTGTGTGGACGGTGAGGGAGTGTGTGAGCGCGGTATGGAGCTCTTCAGGGGAGAGCAGGCGGAAGCGCAGCAGAGCGTCCAGCAGCTGGGAGCGGGCGTCCCCGATGAACGAGTGAGACAGGAAGGAGGGGAGACCTCTGAGACCTCCTCCTCCTCGCCCTCCTCCTCCTCGCCCTCCTCCTCCTCTTCCTCCTCGCCCTCCTTCTCCTCCTCCACCCTCCAGGGTGTACAGGGGCACTCTGACCATCCCCATCACCTGGACGCACGGAGGGAGAGAGGGTCATCCATCAGTTTGAGAGGAAACGGACGGTTATTGGACCCACACACACACACACACACACACACACACACACACACACACACACACACACACACACACACACACACACACACACACACACACACACACACGGAAATCAAACCAAACTATTTAGCACATTTCATACACAGAGGCAACACAGTGTGGCACTTCACAGGAAGCGTACACACACACACACACACACACACACACACACACACACACACACACACACACACACACACACACACACACACACACGTGATACCTCGTGGCCGTGGTCTGTTGCCGTGGTAGCAGCCGCTGTCTCCACCTCCCTGATCCGCTCCTCTCCGACCTTCTGGGCGTAGAAGTGAGTGATGAGGTGGGAGGAGCTGCCGGAGGAGGAGGGGGCGTGGCAGGAGGTCACATGATCCTCCACCAACACAGGAAGTTGCACTCCCAGCTCCTCCCACAATTCCCTGGCTAGCCCCGCCTCCAACGATTCCTCTGAAGGGTTAACGAACCTGAGGGAAATATGAGCAACAACAACAATAATAATAGCAATAATAATAAAAATAGCACTACTACTACTACTAATAAATGATAATAATAACAACAGCAATAATAATAATCATCATCATGAGGCAACACACACACACACACACATTCAGAAACACGTCTGACACTGGCCAGAGCTGTCACTCACCCGCCTGGAAAACCCAGCAGACCATCGAAACGCATCTGCATCTGTGGAGAGAGAGAGAGAGAGAGGCAGTTATCCTAACAACACACTCACTTACACACACACACACACACACACACACACACACACACACAAACACACTCACTTACACACTCACTCACTCACTCACTCACGCGCACACACTCACACACACACACACACTCACACACACACACACACACACACACCAGTACAATATGTCTGATGGGGATTCTCCCAAACAGTTGAGTGTTTGTGTCGGCGAAGAGCATCATGTGACAGGCGTGCCGGCATCCCGGAATGGACAACGCCTCTTCTCTGGACAGCTGACCACTCGCCATCTACACACACACACACACACACACACACACACACACACACACACACACGTTGTCCCTCTTTATTTAATTCTTCCTGTTCCGCATGTTTAGTCAACATGGTCACTCAAATAGATTTATTAGACTATTTACCAGTTTTCATGTGTTGACCAATAGACCCACATTATAACATGTCATTGTCATCTATATCTTTAGTCAGAAATAGTTACAACAGCAAACATAGCCTAATAATTATTGCTCTGGGTTATGAGTGCCTGTATGATACAGTTAAGTCACAACCATCCTCATTGTTTAGTGTTGTGGCCGTTTATTCCTCTGGTCAATTAAAGCCACTGCCCCAGCAATAGAGCAAGAGGGGTTTTAACCTGCCTAAAAGCCTCTGTGTTTCAGAAAGCCTGGTTTACCACTGACTCACACAGCAAGGATACTGAGAGATCATTTAGTACTAATACAGCACTGACACTACAAAGGTCACTGATGATTAGTTAGTAGCCTATACCTGTAGGAGCTGCATTTACCTGACTGACCAAGGAGTTACTGGTTGACCAGCTTGTCAGGAAGCACACAGGACGGACAGAGCAGGAAGAAGTCTGAGTACAAGCTCTCTATCTCCCTCTGCCGGTCGGGAGGGGGCGCTGCAGAATACAGGCTCTCTATCTCCCCCTGCTGGTCGGGAGGGGGCGCTGCAGAATACAAGCTCTCTATCTCCCCCTGCTGGCCGGGAGGGGGCGCTGCAGAATACAGGCTCTCTATCTCCCTCTGCTGGCCGGGAGGGGGCGCTGCAGAATACAGGCTCTCTATCTCCCTCTGCTGGCCGGGAGGGAGCGCTGCAGAATACAGGCTCTCTATCTCCCTCTGCTGGCCGGGAGGGAGCGCTGCAGAATACAGGCTCTCTATCTCCCTCTGCTGGCCGGGAGGGGGCGCTGCAGAATACAGGCTCTCTATCTCCCTCTGCTGGCCGGGAGGGAGCGCTGCAGAATACAGGCTCTCTATCTCCCTCTGCTGGCCGGGAGGGGGCGCTGCAGAATACAGGCTCTCTATCTCCGCCTGCTGGCCGGGAGGGGGCGCTGCAGCTGTCAAACCCTCACAAAAGCACCGCAGCTTCTGGGACCGTGTTCAACGTCCTGGTCTCAGCTACGCAACCGTGTCGAGCCCAGTCGGGGAGAGGTGGTGAGGAAAGGGGAAAATGAATCGGACCAAAGTGTTTTACAGCTGTAAATGTAAGTTGTTTCGTAGAATCTACACCAAACACCAGAGACTACGAGCGGACAGTGTCCCGCTTCCGGGTGGCGTAGTAAAAAGCGCGAATGCCGATTGGCTAACGTGTGTGACGTAAACGCGTCTAACCAATGGCATGTCTTGACGAGTGCAAACAGAGCAGCTGGTTTTAAAGTCATGCTGGTTCAGCCATCAGTAGGATAACTAGTTCCTGGAGGAAAGAGGGAGGAATTCACTACCTTTACTTTCATCAGCTGGTCTGTTGTGGAAAGTAGACAGTTGTTCTATTAAGGTAAGAGACTCGTAGTGTTTGTCGATGCAAACGCAATATTTATTGATTGAAGCTCAGTCATGCGCATTCAGCTAGATCCTGCTTTTATGAATGGTTTCTAACTTTATATTTAGAACACTATCAAATCAGACACATACTACTGGTTATATACTATACCAGGCCTATTCCAAAGTGCATTAGCTATTCAAAATCGTTGAATATAATTTGATTATGCATATTAGCCTCGTTTGCATAGGAAAACTAGACCCTACAGTACAGCGAGATCAATCCGCCAAGTCCAGAACTCAGGATGTTCAGTGTTACCACCATGGGTCTTACCTGGGGATCCTGTCATGGGCCTTACCTGGGGATCCTGTCATAAACCACAATAAACTAACTTCTGCAACTCATTTATCGTCGGTTCAAAAACCGACAGCTCGTGTTCCCGTATAGTAGAGGGGTTTAAACCTATCCAACTACAGCTAAATCTGTTGCCTACCTATAGGGCTGGGAAAATGTAGTCCCAGACACGACCATCTTGTTTCTACACAGGTGTATCTATTTGTCTGATTGGCTCTACTGCATTGAATCCTATGCAATCAGATGAATAGATCCACCTGTGTAGAAGTGTAGAAGTGTCTGACTACATCTTCCAGCCCTATTGAGATGTTTTGAGTATCCAATCACAGTTGGATCAGAGAAGAGGATTCATATTTAGACCCACCATCCCAAACAGGGCCAAACAAAACTATTTATATAGAGCACCTTTCACAGAGACAACACAGTGCACTTCACAGGAAGCGTGTACACACACACACACACACACACACACACACACACACACACAGGAGCTGCAGGAGGAGGGGGAGCTGCAGGAGGAGGAGGAGGAGGGGGAGGGGGGAGCTGCAGGAGGAGGAGGAGGGAGGAGGAGGAAGAGCTGCAGGAGGAGGAGGAGGAGGGGGAGGGGGGAGCTGCAGGAGGAGGAGGAGGAGGGGGAGGGGGGAGCTGCAGGAGGAGGAGGAGGGAGCTGCAGGAGGAGCTGCAGGAGGAGCTGCAGGAGGAGGATGAGGACACAGACTCTGTTCTCCGCTGGTGAAGTGCAGGTGGAGCTGATGGCAGCCGTGGGGATCCCAGAGGAGATTGTGGAGGACGCAGCGCTCGTTAAGGACCTGGCGGACGTGGCTAAGGACTCCGCCCTCCTGCACGGAGTTCTGATGAGGACCCAAGAGATGCCCAACTCCTCTGAGGTAAACAAATATGTACACAACTCCTCTGAGGTAAACAAATATGTACACAACTCCTCTGAGGTAAACAAACATGTACACAATTCCTCTGAGGTAAACAAACATGTACACAACTCCTCTGAGGTAAACAAACATGTACACAATTCCTCTGAGGTAAACAAACATGTACACAACTCCTCTGAGGTAAACAAACATGTACACAACTTATCAAACAAACATGTTAGTACAGTAGAACGCTGAGACAATACTGCCGTCCCATCCAGCTTCAGAACACCTTTCCACAGGGACTCCTTGAGCACAGGAAGACTGAGTCAGAACCAGGAGGGCTCAGTCAGAACCAGGAGGGCTCAGTCAGAACCAGGTGACTCAGTCAGAACCAGGACTCAGTCAGAACCAGGTGACTCAGTCAGAACCAGGTGGACTCAGTCAGAACCAGGAGGGCTCCGTCAGAACCAGGAGGACTTAGTCAGAACCAGGAGGGCTCAGTCAGAACCAGGTGACTCAGTCAGAACCAGGTGACTCAGTCAGAACCAGGAGGACTCAGTCAGAACCAGGTGACTCAGTCAGAACCAGGTGGACTCAGTCAGAACCAGGAGGGCTCAGTCAGAACCAGGTGACTCAGTCAGAACCAGGAGGGCTCAGTCAGAACCAGGTGGACTCAGTCAGAACCAGGAGGACTCAGTTAGAACCAGGAGACTCAGTCAGAACCAGTAGGGCTCAGTCAGAACCAGGAGGACTGTTAGAAACAGGACTCAGTCAGAACCAGGTGACTCAGTCAGAACCAGGAGGACTCAGTCAGAACCAGGTGGACTCAGTCAGAACCAGGAGGACTCAGTCAGAACCAGGTGGACTCAGTCAGAACCAGGAGGACTCAGTCAGAACCAGGTGGACTCAGTCAGAACCAGGAGGACTCAGTCAGAACCAGGAGGGCTCAGTCAGAACCAGGAGGACTCAGTCAGAACCAGGAGGGCTCAGTCAGAACCAGGTGACTCAGTTGTTATGTTATTTTTATTTATAATGCGCCCCCCAACCAACTGTTCCATCAGCCGGGGCGCAGCCCGGGTACAAAGGGAGACAAACAAAAACAAAGGACTGCAAACGAACAGATTAACAAG
>NW_028176047.1:0-22500 GCF_949987555.1 Borostomias antarcticus
AAGTGATTATCCACCTCCTCAAGTGTGTTTAGAAGTGATTATCCACCTCCTCAAGTGTGTTTAGAAGTGATTATCACCTCCTCAAGTGTGTTTAGAAGTGATTATCCACCTCCTCAAGTGTGTTTAGAAGTGATTATCCACCTCCTCAAGTGTGTTTAGAAGGGATTATCACCTCCTCAAGTGTGTTTAGAAGTGATTATCACTCCTCAAGTGTGTTTAGAAGTGATTATCCACCTCCTCAAGTGTGTTTAGAAGTGATTATCACCTCCTCAAGTGTGTTTAGAAGTGATTATCCACCTCCTCAAGTGTGTTTTAGAAGTGATTATCCACCTCCTCAAGTGTGTTTAGAAGTGATTATCACCTCCTCAAGTGTGTTTAGAAGTGTTTATCCACCTCCTCAAGTGTGTTTAGAAGTGATTATCCCTCCTCAAGTGTGTTTAGAAGTGATTATCCACCTCCTCAAGTGTGTTTAGAGGTGATTATCCACCTCCTCAAGTGTGTTTAGAGGTGATTATCCACCTCCTCAAGTGTGTTTAGAGGTGATTATCCACCTCCTCAAGTGTGTTTAGAAGTGATTATCACCTCCTCAAGTGTGTTTAGAAGTGATTATCCACCTCCTCAAGTGTGTTTAGAAGTGATTATCCTCCTCAAGTGTGTTTAGAAGTGATTATCCTCCTCAAGTGTGTTTAGAAGTGATTATCCTCCTCAAGTGTGTTTAGAAGTGATTATCACCTCCTCAAGTGTGTTTAGAAGTGATTATCACCTCCTCAAGTGTGTTTAGAAGTGATTATCCACCTCCTCAAGTGTGTTTAGAAGTGATTATCACCTCCTCAAGTGTGTTTAGAAGTGATTATCCACCTCCTCAAGTGTGTTTAGAAGTGATTATCCACCTCCTCAAGTGTGTTTAGAAGTGATTATCACCTCCTCAAGTGTGTTTAGAAGTGATTATCCACCTCCTCAAGTGTGTTTAGAAGTGATTATCACCTCCTCAAGTGTGTTTAGAAGTGATTATCACCTCCTCAAGTGTGTTTAGAGGTGATTATCACCTCCTCAAGTGTGTTTAGAGGTGATTATCACCTCCTCAAGTGTGTTTAGAAGTGATTATCCACCTCCTCAAGTGTGTTTAGAGGTGATTATCCCTCCTCAAGTGTGTTTAGAAGTGATTATCCACCTCCTCAAGTGTGTTTAGAAGTGATTATCACCTCCTCAAGTGTGTTTAGAAGTGATTATCCACCTCCTCAAGTGTGTTTAGAAGTGATTATCCACCTCCTCAAGTGTGTTTAGAAGTGATTATCACCTCCTCAAGTGTGTTTAGAAGTGTTTATCCTCCTCAAGTGTGTTTAGAAGTGATTATCACCTCCTCAAGTGTGTTTAGAAGTGATTATCACCTCCTCAAGTGTGTTTAGAGGTGATTATCCACCTCCTCAAGTGTGTTTAGAAGTGATTATCCTCCTCAAGTGTGTTTAGAAGTGATTATCCTCCTCAAGTGTGTTTAGAAGTGATTATCCTCCTCAAGTGTGTTTAGAAGTGATTATCCTCCTCAAGTGTGTTTAGAAGTGATTATCCACCTCCTCAAGTGTGTTTAGAAGTGATTATCCTCCTCAAGTGTGTTTAGAAGTGATTATCACCTCCTCAAGTGTGTTTAGAAGTGATTATCCACCTCCTCAAGTGTGTTTAGAAGTGATTATCACCTCCTCAAGTGTGTTTAGAAGTGATTATCCACCTCCTCAAGTGTGTTTAGAAGTGATTATCCACCTCCTCAAGTGTGTTTAGAAGTGATTATCCTCCTCAAGTGTGTTTAGAAGGTGATTATCCACCTCAAGTGTGTTTAGAAGTGATTATCACCTCCTCAAGTGTGTTTAGAGGTGATTATCCCTCCTCAAGTGTGTTTAGAAGTGATTATCCTCCTCAAGTGTGTTTAGAAGTGATTATCACCTCCTCAAGTGTGTTTAGAGGTGATTATCCTCCTCAAGTGTGTTTAGAAGTGATTATCACCTCCTCAAGTGTGTTTAGAAGTGATTATCCACCTCCTCAAGTGTGTTTAGAAGTGATTATCCACCTCCTCAAGTGTGTTTAGAAGTGATTATCCACCTCCTCAAGTGTGTTTAGAAGTGATTATCCACCTCCTCAAGTGTGTTTAGAAGTGATTATCACCTCCTCAAGTGTGTTTAGAAGTGATTATCCACCTCCTCAAGTGTGTTTAGAAGTGATTATCACCTCCTCAAGTGTGTTTAGAAGTGATTATCCACCTCCTCAAGTGTGTTTAGAAGTGATTATCCACCTCCTCAAGTGTGTTTAGAAGTGATTATCCACCTCCTCAAGTGTGTTTAGAGGTGATTATCCACCTCCTCAAGTGTGTTTAGAAGTGATTATCACCTCCTCAAGTGTGTTTAGAAGTGATTATCCACCTCCTCAAGTGTGTTTAGAAGTGATTATCACCTCCTCAAGTGTGTTTAGAAGTGATTATCCACCTCCTCAAGTGTGTTTAGAAGTGATTATCCACCTCCTCAAGTGTGTTTAGAAGTGATTATCCTCCTCAAGTGTGTTTAGAAGTGATTATCCTCCTCAAGTGTGTTTAGAAGTGATTATCCACCTCCTCAAGTGTGTTTAGAGGTGATTATCCACCTCCTCAAGTGTGTTTAGAAGTGATTATCCTCCTCAAGTGTGTTTAGAGGTGATTATCCACCTCCTCAAGTGTGTTTAGAAGTGATTATCCACCTCCTCAAGTGTGTTTAGAGGTGATTATCCTCCTCAAGTGTGTTTAGAGGTGATTATCCTCCTCAAGTGTGTTTAGAAGTGATTATCCACCTCCTCAAGTGTGTTTAGAAGTGATTATCCACCTCCTCAAGTGTGTTTAGAGGTGATTATCCACCTCCTCAAGTGTGTTTAGAAGTGATTATCCACCTCCTCAAGTGTGTTTAGAAGTGATTATCCACCTCCTCAAGTGTGTTTAGAAGTGATTATCCACCTCCTCAAGTGTGTTTAGAAGTGATTATCACCTCCTCAAGTGTGTTTAGAGGTGATTATCACCTCCTCAAGTGTGTTTAGAAGTGATTATCCACCTCCTCAAGTGTGTTTAGAGGTGATTATCCACCTCCTCAAGTGTGTTTAGAGGTGATTATCACCTCCTCAAGTGTGTTTAGAGGTGATTATCACCTCCTCAAGTGTGTTTAGAAGTGATTATCCATCTCCTCAAGTGTGTTTAGAAGTGATTATCCACCTCCTCAAGTGTGTTTAGAAGTGATTATCACCTCCTCAAGTGTGTTTAGAAGTGATTATCCATCTCCTCAAGTGTGTTTAGAAGTGATTATCCACCTCCTCAAGTGTGTTTAGAAGTGATTATCACCTCCTCAAGTGTGTTTAGAAGTGATTATCCATCTCCTCAAGTGTGTTTAGAAGTGATTATCACCTCCTCAAGTGTGTTTAGAAGTGATTATCCTCCTCAAGTGTGTTTAGAAGTGATTATCCACCTCCTCAAGTGTGTTTAGAAGTGTTTATCCTCCTCAAGTGTGTTTAGAGGTGATTATCACCTCCTCAAGTGTGTTTAGAGGTGATTATCACCTCCTCAAGTGTGTTTAGAAGGGATTATCCACCTCCTCAAGTGTGTTTAGAAGTGATTATCCACCTCCTCAAGTGTGTTTAGAGGTGATTATCACCTCCTCAAGTGTGTTTAGAAGTGATTATCCACCTCCTCAAGTGTGTTTAGAAGTGATTATCCACCTCCTCAAGTGTGTTTAGAAGTGATTATCACCTCCTCAAGTGTGTTTAGAGGTGATTATCACCTCCTCAAGTGTGTTTAGAAGGGATTATCCACCTCCTCAAGTGTGTTTAGAAGTGATTATCCACCTCCTCAAGTGTGTTTAGAAGGGATTATCCACCTCCTCAAGTGTGTTTAGAAGGGATTATCCACCTCCTCAAGTGTGTTTAGAAGGGATTATCCACCTCCTCAAGTGTGTTTAGAAGTGATTATCACCTCCTCAAGTGTGTTTAGAAGTGTTTATCCTCCTCAAGTGTGTTTAGAAGTGATTATCCTCCTCAAGTGTGTTTAGAGGTGATTATCCACCTCCTCAAGTGTGTTTAGAAGTGATTATCCACCTCCTCAAGTTGGTTTAGAAGTGATTACCACCTCCTCAAGTGTGTTTAGAAGTGATTATCACCTCCTCAAGTGTGTTTAGAAGTGATTATCCACCTCCTCAAGTTGGTTTAGAAGTGATTATCACCTCCTCAAGTTGGTTTAGAAGTGATTATCACCTCCTCAAGTGTGTTTAGAAGTGATTATCCACCTCCTCAAGTTGGTTTAGAAGTGATTATCCACCTCCTCAAGTGTGTTTAGAAGTGATTATCACCTCCTCAAGTGTGTTTAGAAGTGATTATCCACCTCCTCAAGTGTGTTTAGAAGTGATTATCCACCTCCTCAAGTGTGTTTAGAAGTGATTATCCACCTCCTCAAGTGTGTTTAGAAGTGATTATCACCTCCTCAAGTATGTTTAGAAGTGATTATCCACCTCCTCAAGTGTGTTTAGAGGTGATTATCCACCTCCTCAAGTGTGTTTAGAAGTGATTATCCTCCTCAAGTGTGTTTAGAAGTGATTATCCACCTCCTCAAGTGTGTTTAGAAGTGATTATCACCTCCTCAAGTGTGTTTAGAAGTGATTATCCACCTCCTCAAGTGTGTTTAGAAGTGATTATCCACCTCCTCAAGTGTGTTTAGAGGTGATTATCCTCCTCAAGTGTGTTTAGAAGTGATTATCACCTCCTCAAGTGTGTTTAGAAGTGATTATCACCTCCTCAAGTGTGTTTAGAGGTGATTATCCACCTCCTCAAGTGTGTTTAGAAGTGATTATCCTCCTCAAGTGTGTTTAGAAGTGATTATCACCTCCTCAAGTGTGTTTAGAAGTGATTATCCACCTCCTCAAGTGTGTTTAGAGGTGATTATCCTCCTCAAGTGTGTTTAGAAGTGATTATCACCTCCTCAAGTGTGTTTAGAGGTGATTATCCACCTCCTCAAGTGTGTTTAGAGGTGATTATCCACCTCCTCAAGTGTGTTTAGAGGTGATTATCCACCTCCTCAAGTGTGTTTAGAAGTGATTATCCACCTCCTCAAGTGTGTTTAGAGGTGATTATCCACCTCCTCAAGTGTGTTTAGAGGTGATTATCCACCTCCTCAAGTGTGTTTAGAGGTGATTATCCACCTCCTCAAGTGTGTTTAGAGGTGATTATCCACCTCCTCAAGTGTGTTTAGAAGTGATTATCCACCTCCTCAAGTGTGTTTAGAAGTGATTATCCACCTCCTCAAGTGTGTTTAGAGGTGATTATCACCTCCTCAAGTGTGTTTAGAAGTGATTATCCACCTCCTCAAGTGTGTTTAGAAGTGATTATCCACCTCCTCAAGTGTGTTTAGAAGTGATTATCACCTCCTCAAGTGTGTTTAGAGGTGATTATCACCTCCTCAAGTGTGTTTAGAAGGGATTATCCACCTCCTCAAGTGTGTTTAGAAGTGATTATCCACCTCCTCAAGTGTGTTTAGAAGTGATTATCCTCCTCAAGTGTGTTTAGAAGGGATTATCCTCCTCAAGTGTGTTTAGAAGGGATTATCCACCTCCTCAAGTGTGTTTAGAAGGGATTATCCACCTCCTCAAGTGTGTTTAGAAGTGATTATCACCTCCTCAAGTGTGTTTAGAAGTGTTTATCCTCCTCAAGTGTGTTTAGAAGTGATTATCCTCCTCAAGTGTGTTTAGAAGTGATTATCCACCTCCTCAAGTGTGTTTAGAAGTGATTATCCACCTCCTCAAGTGTGTTTAGAAGTGATTATCCACCTCCTCAAGTGTGTTTAGAAGTGATTATCCTCCTCAAGTGTGTTTAGAAGTGATTATCACCTCCTCAAGTTGGTTTAGAAGTGATTATCACCTCCTCAAGTTGGTTTAGAAGTGATTATCACCTCCTCAAGTGTGTTTAGAAGTGATTATCCACCTCCTCAAGTGTGTTTAGAAGTGATTATCCACCTCCTCAAGTGTGTTTAGAAGTGATTATCACCTCCTCAAGTTGGTTTAGAAGTGATTATCCACCTCCTCAAGTGTGTTTAGAAGTGATTATCACCTCCTCAAGTGTGTTTAGAAGTGATTATCCACCTCCTCAAGTGTGTTTAGAAGTGATTATCCACCTCCTCAAGTTGGTTTAGAAGTGATTATCCACCTCCTCAAGTGTGTTTAGAAGTGATTATCCACCTCCTCAAGTGTGTTTAGAAGTGATTATCCACCTCCTCAAGTGTGTTTAGAAGTGATTATCCACCTCCTCAAGTGTGTTTAGAAGTGATTATCACCTCCTCAAGTGTGTTTAGAGGTGATTATCACCTCCTCAAGTGTGTTTAGAGGTGATTATCACCTCCTCAAGTGTGTTTAGAAGTGATTATCACCTCCTCAAGTGTGTTTAGAAGTGATTATCCACCTCCTCAAGTGTGTTTAGAAGTGATTATCACCTCCTCAAGTGTGTTTAGAAGTGATTATCCACCTCCTCAAGTGTGTTTAGAAGTGATTATCACCTCCTCAAGTGTGTTTAGAAGTGATTATCCACCTCCTCAAGTGTGTTTAGAAGTTATTATCACCTCCTCAAGTGTGTTTAGAAGTGATTATCCACCTCCTCAAGTGTGTTTAGAAGTGATTATCACCTCCTCAAGTGTGTTTAGAAGTGATTATCACCTCCTCAAGTTGGTTTAGAAGTGATTATCCACCTCCTCAAGTTGGTTTAGAAGTGATTATCCACCTCCTCAAGTGTGTTTAGAAGTGATTATCCACCTCCTCAAGTGTGTTTAGAAGTGATTATCCACCTCCTCAAGTGTGTTTAGAAGTGATTATCACCTCCTCAAGTGTGTTTAGAAGTGATTATCCACCTCCTCAAGTGTGTTTAGAAGTGATTATCCTCCTCAAGTGTGTTTAGAAGTGATTATCACCTCCTCAAGTGTGTTTAGAAGTGATTATCCACCTCCTCAAGTGTGTTTAGAAGTGATTATCACCTCCTCAAGTGTGTTTAGAAGTGATTATCCACCTCCTCAAGTGTGTTTAGAGGTGATTATCCACCTCCTCAAGTGTGTTTAGAAGTGATTATCCTCCTCAAGTGTGTTTAGAAGTGATTATCCTCCTCAAGTGTGTTTAGAAGTGATTATCCTCCTCAAGTGTGTTTAGAAGTGATTATCCTCCTCAAGTGTGTTTAGAAGTGATTATCCACCTCCTCAAGTGTGTTTAGAAGTGATTATCACCTCCTCAAGTGTGTTTAGAAGTGATTATCCACCTCCTCAAGTTGGTTTGAAGGCAACGATGCTTTTGCGTGACGTAGCCTACGGGGTCCTTCAGGTCCAAATTAAGTTTGTCGCTTCAATAATGTTAAAACAGGCAATGACACGGCAACTGTGCCTTCTACAGCTGGGCGAATTCCATGAATGCGATTAATTTGCGTCAATTTGTATTAACGCGTTTATGTTTGCATAATTAATTAATCCAATGAACACATTAAATTGACAGCCCTGTTTAACTAGGGACTAGGGAGCCTCTGCCTCTGCTCGTCACCGTTGAGAGCCACGCCGTTAGGGTTAGAGGGTTAGAGGGTTAGAGGGTCAGGATTAGGGTTAGGAGGGTCAGAGGGTTAGAGGGTTAGAGGGTTAGAGGGTTAGAGGGTCAGGGTTAGGGTTAGAGGGTTAGAGGGTCAGGGTTAGGAGGGTTAGAGGGTCAGGGGTAGGGTCAGGGTTAGGAGGGTTAGAGGGTCAGGATTAGGGTTAGGAGGGTCAGAGGGTCAGGGTTAGGAGGGGTAGAGGGTCAGGATTAGGGTTAGGAGGGTCAGAGGGTCAGGGTTAGGAGGGTTAGAGGGTCAGGGTTAGGGTTAGGGTCAGGGTCAGGGGTAGGGTTAGGGTTAGGAGGGTTAGAGGGTTAGAGGGTCAGGGTTAGGAGGGTTAGAGGGTGAGGGGTAGGGTCAGGGTCAGGGGTAGGGTTAGGAGGGGTAGAGGGTCAGGATT
The DNA here is from genome assembly GCF_949987555.1 of Borostomias antarcticus. Classification (NCBI taxonomy): domain Eukaryota; kingdom Metazoa; phylum Chordata; class Actinopteri; order Stomiiformes; family Stomiidae; genus Borostomias; species Borostomias antarcticus. The sequence goes on from NW_028176047.1 coordinate 8,003, forward strand.
AGGGTTAGGAGGGTCAGAGGGTCAGGGTTAGGGATGAGGAGAGCCTCTGCTCGTCACCTTTGAGAGCCACGCCGTTAGGGTCAGAGGGTTAGAGGGTTAGAGGGTTAGAGGGTTAGAGGGTTAGAGGGTCAGGGTTAGGGTTAGAGGGTTAGAGGGTTAGAGGGTTAGAGGGTCAGGGTTAGGGTTAGAGGGTTAGAGGGTTAGAGGGTTAGAGGGTCAGGGTTAGGGTTAGAGGGTTAGAGGGTTAGAGGGTTAGAGGGTCAGGGTTAGGGTTAGAGGGTTAGAGGGTTAGAGGGTTAGAGGGTCAGGGTTAGGGTTAGAGGGTTAGAGGGTTAGAGGGTTAGAGGGTTAGAGGGTTAGAGGGTTAGAGGGTCAGGGTTAGAGGGTTAGAGGGTTAGAGGGTTAGAGGGTTAGAGGGTTAGAGGGTTAGAGGGTTAGAGGGTCAGGGTTAGAGGGTTAGAGGGTTAGAGGGTTAGAGGGTCAGGGTTAGAGTGTGAGGGTTAGAGGGTTAGAGGGTTAGAGGGTCAGGGTTAGAGGGTTAGAGGGTTAGAGGGTTAGAGGGTCAGGGTTAGGGTTAGAGGGTTAGAGGGTCAGGGTTAGGAGGGTTAGAGGGTCAGGGTCAGGGGTAGGGTCAGGGTTAGGAGGGTTAGAGGGTCAGGGGTAGGGTCAGGGTTAGGAGGGTTAGAGGGTCAGGGTTAGAGGGTTAGAGGGTCGGGGTAGGGTCAGGGTTAGGAGGGTTAGAGGGTCAGGGTTAGGAGGGTTAGAGGGTCAGGGTTAGGAGGGGTAGAGGGTTAGGGTCAGGGTCAGGGGTAGGGTCAGGGTTAGGAGGGTTAGAGGGTCAGGGTTAGGAGGGGTAGAGGGTTAGGGTCAGGGTCAGGGGTAGGGTCAGGGTTAGGGTTGAGGAGAGCCTCTGGTCGTCACCTTTGAGAGCCACGCCGTTACGCCTGATGGCCATGATGGCGTTGTTGATGTCATCCTCGGAGAGCAGGGAGGAGTTCACGTTCACCACCTCGAAATCCACCGGGACACAGCAGAACCTGAGGACACACACCGGCTACATCAGGGGAGTCAAATGTACAGTACACACGTGTGTGTGTGTGTGTGTGTGTGTGTGTGTGTGTGTGTGTGTGTGTGTGTGTGTGTGTGTGCGTATTGACCTGAACAGCTCTTGTACATGGTTCACCAGCTCTGGCCCAATACCGTCTCCAGGGATGAGAGTCACTGTGTGTCTGCCTCCATACTTTGCAGGAGGGGGCTGTACACACACACACACACCACACACACACATACACACCACACACACACATACACACACACACACTCACACACACACACACACACGTGCACAAAGCGTCTGAATCACAAAAAAGCCACATATCCGTGACACACACATAACCTACCCACATCACAACATGATATAGTCACCATTATGCTCAGTCACAAACATGTACCCCATATGTGTGTGTGTGTGTGTGTGTGTGTGTGTGTGTGTGTGTGTGTGCGTGAGTGTGTTTGTGAGCATGCGTGAGTTTGTGTGTGTGTGCGTGAGTGTGTGTGTGAGAGAGAGAGAGTGTGAGTGTGTGAGCGGTACTCACTATGGTCTGGTAGAAGGTAGATGATGGAGGGAAAAGGTTGGAGGAAAGAGTACAGGGATGGTTAGTTAGGGAAACACACACACACACACCAACACTACTACACAACTACACTACTACACAACTACACACATACTGTGGGTGCCATAGACACGTTAGCCTATAGCATCAGCAACCTGCATCGTAGCAGTCTGCTTTCTAGTTTTGAATCAACCAGAGCATTGAAGGAGTTCTTCTAATTCCATGGGGTCAAGCACATGAGGGGTGGCTGGTGGGAAGGTCAGGACACGCCTATATGATGTTCCATGGGGTCAAGCACATGAGGGTTGCATGCTGGGAAGGTCAGGGCACGCCTATATGATGTTCCATGGGGTCAAGCACATGAGGGTTGGCATGGTGGGAAGGTGGCAGGGCGCCTATACAGACCATGATGTTCAATGCAGTAATACAACAACGAGAGTTGTACTCTGAACATACATATGACAAATTACCACTGCTAGTGACTTTGACTTTGACTAGTGTTGTATTTGTGTAGCTGTTTTTAACGTTTTGTGTTATTTGTGTATAGTATTATTGTTGTGACAAGCTCCACTCACGGTGTAGGAAGACTTGTATCTGCGAGCGCAGGCTGGAACGCACAACACCTGAGCATGGGGAGAACAACAACAACAACAACACCTGAGCATGGGGAGAACAACAACAACACCTGAGCATGGGGAGAACGAGTGAGAGATCTAGACAACAACAACAACAACAACACCTGAGCATGGGGAGAACGAGTGAGAGATCTAGACAACAACAACAACACCAACACCTGAGCATGGGGAGAACGAGTGAGAGATCTAGACAACAACAACAACAACAACAACAACAAGACTGATTTCTGGGCTTGTGCTAGTGACATTTGTTATGTGCATGTTTAGTTATATAAAAACGACCACAAATCATCACTATGAATTCTGAAATATAAAAAAAAAGAAGAAAAAAAAGGTTAATAGGTCGCCCTGAAAATATTGCTCAGCGATGCCTCGTCATTGTATGAGAATTCCATATTACTGTACCAATGTTATATTATTACTATTATATTATATTTATATTATTTGACTGTACCAATGTTACTGTCCATGATGCGTTTCCCAAAAAGATTCTTTCGTTAAGAGGCTCTTGGGCCATTCATTTAGAGCGTTCTGATTGGTCAACTGATCTGGGCAAGCTCTCTGATTGGTCAACTGATCTGGGCAAGCTCTCTGATTGGTCAACTGAATGGGCTAAAGAGCCTCTTAACAAAAGCAACCTTTGGGAAACCTAATAGCAGCTGGTGGAATGGGAGTGCACGCGCCCCCTCCAGGATTCCAAATGGCAGTTTAAAACCGTTAGATTTGAAAAGCGGAAATGTTTAATTTTTGATCTACAAAGTAAGATAAATGTCACCAAACGTTGTCTGGTTTTATACATTTACAGTTTTTGTGACGTTGTCGCCTCAGAGTTGGCCCCTTAACTACATGGTGCTGTTCGGATCAGACATGGTGCTGTTCGGATCAGACAAATAAAACTACTGGAACTTTTGTGCTAATAGAAAGCCATGGGAGTTGACCCAGGCAGACAGCTGTCTCACACCTCAGATCATTCAGGAAGTAGATGGTGGCACTTACTATAATAGTACTATAATTTTGCTAATAATTTAAATTCATCAGTCTGCGTGACCTTGTCAGTGTGGTGCTGGAAGGACAGTCTGCTAGTGACCTGCCTGGTTGAACTGAGCTAACTAGCTAGTCTGCTAGTGACCTGCCTGGTTGAACTGAGCTAACTAGCTAGTCTGCTAGTGACCTGCCTGGTTGAACTGAGCTAACTAGCTAGTCTGCTAGTGACCTGCCTGGTTGAACTGAGCTAACTAGCTAGTCTGCTAGTGACCTGCCTGGTTGAACTAGCTAACTAGCTAGTCTGCTAGTGACCTGCCTGGTTGAACTGAGCTAACTAGCTAGTCTGCTAGTGACCTGCCTGGTTGAACTGAGCTAACTAGCTAGTCTGCTAGTGACCTGCCTGGTTGAACTGAGCTAACTAGCTAGTCTGCTAGTGACCTGCCTGGTTGAACTGAGCTAACTAGCTAGTCTGCTAGTGACCTGCCTGGTTGAACTGAGCTAACTAGCTAACGGTAGCTATGCCCTCAGACAGGCTGGGTTAAGATAGCTATCTTACTAGCTGAGTAAGCAGCTTAGGGTAGACCTGATCAACCAAATACCTTTAAATCTGTTTAAATGTGGAAGCATAAACATATCTGAGCTAGCTAGCCATCTGAAAGTGAAGCTCTCACGTTGTTAGAGTGACCGTTGGTCAGGTTCAGGACCCTGGAGAGCATCCGTCTGACCGCCATCTTGGATGGAATGTTAGAACTTTCGCTCCAGCATTTCAGTGCCCCTCGTTCGAGAGCGTGCAGCAGGAGAACTACATTTCCCACCGTGGCCAAGGCAAGGCAAGGCAAGTTTATTTATAGAGCACATTTCAGCCACAGGGCAATTCAAGGTGCTTTACATGAGACATTAAAAGCATTAAAACAAAAAGCAAGACATTATAGACATTTAAAACAAAAGGCAGGACAAATTAAAAGCATTAAAACAAAAAGCAAGTCATTAAAGACATTTAAACAAAATGCCAATAACCGCGGCCGCGCTCGAGCTCCCTAGTGATGGGAATGAACGGCTCTTTGAAGGGAGCCGGATCGTATAGCTCGGTTCCTTTCCGAGAGCCATTTCATTCATTTCGAGAGCCGGCTCATTTAATTTCTTTTTCTTGTTTTTTTGGGGGGTGTGAGTCTAGTCTATCTCGGGCGTTCACATGCTGTTTCTCACACAAGCTATATCTGGTGCGTCAGGTTATGATGCGACAGACAGTCAAATTTGGACACAACGATAAAAACGGCTCTCCCAAGTCACGACTCGGTTCCCATCATTCGGTACCTCAAAGAGCCGTTCAAAAGAATCGGATCGTTCACGAGCGTCACGTCACTCCACGTCCCCTCCCCTGCGCGCGCGCCTCCCGCCCGTCACGTCACTCCCCGTCCCCTCCCCTGCGCATGCGCCTCCCGCCCGTCCCCCAGCTCCGCAGGGCCCGAGGAAGTCAAGATGGCGGATCCGCTCGGACGTGTGTTCCCCTCCGCAACATGAAGTCGTGAGTGTGGAAGAAAGCGAGGGAGGCACCATCGGGCTTTTGTTTTTTTATTTTATTTTTTAAGTTTTCTTTGTTTCTTTTCTTTTCTCCAAAACATCCATTTCATTCCTCCGTGTCGTCGTGTCTGTTTCTAACAGACTTGTCTTTGCGAGTTGACGCGTCAATCACGCCGGGACCCAGCTAGCGGCTAACAGCTAACAGCTAACCAGCTAGCCCCCGCCAGCCAGGCAGCCAGCTCGCTAGGGGGACTGTCACACTATCTCCCGCATGACAACTAGCACTAAACATCTTCTCTAATGATCCAGGTGGTATAACTACCTTTATCTAGCGTTTTAACTGCCTAGATGCAGACTTGTTGGACAGTCATGGCCGCTCAGTAGCCAGCTAGCCTAGCTCTGGCGCAGCAGCGGGATTATCCTCCTAAAATCACCAGATATCATCACATCACATCACATCAGTTGTCAGCTACATTTCTTTTGATTGTCCACCATTGCAGGGGCGTCACTGAACGTGGGTTAGCAAGTTTATTCGGCTTTGCTGGCGGCTCACCCAACATGGCAGGGATGGATCCCTAAGTGTGACTGGCTCTCCTCCTGACCACACACGACTGACCATCTCTAGTCAGGTTCATAGATCACCCCGCTAGCGAGCTGGGTGTGGGCGAATTAAGTAGTGAAGTTTTAAAGTGGTCCGATCAGGAGCTGTGTCAGTCGGTCACTGTCAGAGACCAGTTAGCTAGCTTAGCTCCTGGTGCTCAGCTAGCTACAGTCTCGCCCATACCGTCGCAGCCACGGCGTTCAGGACTTATCCCGAGCCCACGGCGTTCAGGACGTATCCCGAGCCCGCTCCCGGCCAGACCCACCGGCTCAACAACACCGTGATGGGCGTGCAGGGCTTCCAGGAGTACCTGGAGAAGCGCTGCCCCGGGGCCGCGGTCCCGGTGGACCTCCTCAAGCTCGCCCGCACCGCGGGCCGCCAGCCCGGCCCTCACCACCACCATCACCACCACCATCCCGGGCCCATGCCTCCCCACCACCACCACCACCCCGGGCCCATGCCTCCCCCGCCCCCGCCGGCACGGATCCTCATCGACGCGGACTCCGGCCTGCAGCGCCTGTACGGCGGCTACCAGACGGACTGGGTGTGCGGGGGGGAGTGGAACGCCATGCTGGGCTACCTGGCCGCCCTGTCCCAAGCCTGCCTGTACCAGGGGGGTCTGGAGCTGGTCGTGGTGTTCAACGGGACCCTGGGGAAGGAGCGCTGGCCGGAGTGGGCGCGCCGGGCCCAGGGGCAGCGCCAGACGGCCCAGCTCATCGTCAACCACGTCGGCAGCAAGGCCACCCCGCCTCCCCGGGCCTGGTTCCTGCCCCCGGCCTGCCTCAGCCACTGCGTCCGCCTCGCCATGTTCCGCTTCCGAGTGAGGGTGAGTAAGAAGGGCCATGTTCCGCTTCCGAGTGAGGGTGAGTAAGAAGGGCCATGTTCCGCTTCCGAGTGAGGGTGAGTCAGAAGGATTAGACAACAAGATGATTTGCGGTTTTTTGTTTTTTTATTGCACTCGCCCAACAATACCTATGCATGGATGCAACCCCGTTGGATGAACCGGTGCAACTGGTGTTTTGACGTGTAGATCAAAGGTCTGGGTCTGTCAGCTGCCGGGCTGACTGTAGTATTGGTGCCATTATATATATTTTTATTTAAAAAATATTTTTTTTGCCATTAGGTAACTCATTATTGTCGGTGTCTGTAGTAATTTCTGTTTGATGTGTGGGTTGTATTGAAGATGATTGAGATCACAGGTCCTATGCACTCTTTCACCCCCCCTGGTGGATTTGAGAGGAATGGACAGTGATGCAGGAATGATTGGAAGGGGGGGGTTCCAACGCTGTTTCATTAAGAGGAGATAAGGAGCATACTTAGGAGCTTACTTAGGAGCATACAAGGCAAATACGAGGTGCATACTTAGGGGGGAGAGGGAGTAATTGTGTCCCATGTAACCAGTGCTTGACTGGGACTGCAGTAGGTCCATGTGCTGTTAGTATTCAGGGCAGGATCTCCACAGCACCTTTGATCTGATGTTCTATAAGAGGTGGAACTGCTTTTGGAATAGGAAAATGCGTGGAAACAAGCAGAGCCTATTAATTTACTGTCATTAAAGACACCCATAGAAGTAACACTAGGCCACTGTAAATTAAAGCACTCCTTTACATAGAATAATTTTTAGCATTGTATTTAATTTGTGACCTGCTCTAGCATTTTCAGTACCTTCCATTGATACGTTTGAAAGAGGAAGTTGTGTCATGTGCTACTTCCTGTTCCTTCTGTCATGTGCCTACTTCCTGTTCCTTCTGTCATGTGCCTACTTCCTGTTCCTGCTGCCATGTGCCTACTTCCTGTTCCTGCTGCCATGTAGAACCTAGCAGCCTGTCAGGGGGATTAGGACCTTTCTCACTTGAACTCTGGTCAGTTGTGTCTGAGTTGAACTACCAGATCATAGAGCAGACAGACTAGAGCAGACAGACTAGAGCAGGCAGACTAGAGCAGGCAGACTAGAGCAGACTGAGCAGACTAGAGCAGACTAGAGCAGACTGAGCAGACTAGAGCAGGCAGACTAGAGCAGACTGGGCAGACTAGAGCAGGCAGACTAGAGCAGGCAGACTAGAGCAGGCAGACTAGAGCAGGCAGACTAGAGCAGGCAGACTAGAGCAGACATACTAGAGCAGGCAGACTAGAGCAGGCAGACTAGAGCAGGCAGACTAGAGCAGGAAGACTAGAGCAGACAGACTAGAGCAGACAGACTAGAGCAGGCAGACTAGAGCAGACTAGAACAGACTGAGCAGACTAGAACAGACAGACTAGAGCAGACAGACTAGAGCAGACAGACTAGAGCAGACAGACTAGAGCAGACAGACTAGAGCAGACAGACTAGAACAGACTAGACTAGAACAGACAGACTAGAGCAAGCAGACTAGAGCAGACAGACTAGAGCAGGCAGACTAGAGCAGGCAGAGCAGGCAGACTAGAGCAGGCAGACTAGAGCAGACTAGAGCAGACTAGAGCAGACTAGAGCAGGCAGACTAGAGCAGACTAGAGCAGACTAGAGCAGGCAGACTGGACTGGGGCCTGTTCTCCAGAGCGGGGGGCTGGTGAGGAACCAGGCCAGGTCTATTTTGGTTCTGAGTGCGTGGGGCCTGTGTTGGGTCACTGGTTCATGGAAAGGTTGCTCATCCGTTCAGAGCTGGGTAGAGAGCTCAGACTGTGCTGGGTGGAGAGATCAGACTGTGCTGGGTGGAGAGATCAGACTGTGCTGGGTGGAGAGATCAGACTGTGCTGGGTGGAGAGTTCAGACTGTGTTGGGGGGAGAGCTCAGCCTGTGTTGGGGGGAGAGCTCAGCCTGTGCTGGGTGGAGAGCTCAGACTGTGCTGGGTGGAGAGATCAGCCTGTGTTGGGGGGAGAGCTCAGACTGTGCTGGGTGGAGAGATCAGCCTGTGTTGGGGGGAGAGCTCAGACTGTGTTGGGTAGAGAGCTCAGACTGTGCTGGGGGGAGAGCTCAGACTGTGCTGGGTGGAGAGATCAGCCTGTGTTGGGGGGAGAGATCAGCCTGTGTTGGGGGGAGAGCTCAGACTGTGTTGGGGGGAGAGCTCAGACTGTGCTGGGTGGAGAGATCAGCCTGTGTTGGGGGGAGAGATCAGCCTGTGTTGGGGGGAGAGCTCAGCCTGTGTTGGGGGGAGAGCTCAGCCTGTGTTGGGTGGAGAGATCAGCCTGTGTTGGGTAGAGAGCTCAGACTGTGTTGGGTAGAGAGCTCAGCCTGTGTTGGGGGGAGAGCTCAGCCTGTGTTGGGGGGAGAGCTCAGCCTGTGTTGGGGGGAGAGATCAGCCTGTGTTGGGGGGAGAGCTCAGCCTGTGTTGGGGGGGAGAGCTCAGCCTGTGTTGGGGGGAGAGCTCAGACTGTGTTGGAGTCTCCTGGGCCGCGGAGGGAGACCGGCTGGAGAGAGACCAGGAAAACAAAGCAGGTTCAGAACAGAAGGAGCCGTAGGTGACGTCAGAGGGGCGTGGCATAGTTCCGCCGGTCTGTGGACCTGTCTGTCTGTCTGTATGTGGACCTGTCTGTCTGTCTGTCTGCCTGTAGGTCTAGCTCACCGTGTGTCTGTATGTGGGCCTGTCTGTCTGCCTGTAGGTCTAGCTCACCGTGTGTCTGTATGTGGGCCTGTCTGTCTGTCATGTCTGTGTCAGCACACCAGTTTGGTTCCAGTAGACGTCATGTATTTACGTTGTTGTTGTTGTTGTGGTGGTGATGGTGTAGGTGGTCCAGACGCTGGAGGACCACCATCAGGAGGTGCTCTCCCTCTACCGAGACTTCGGCTTCGCCGGCCTCATCGCTCAGGACTCGGAGTTCGCGCTCTGCAACGTTCCCGCCTACTTCTCCTCGCACGCGCTCAAGCTGAGCTGGAACGGCAAGAACCTGACGACACACCAGTACCTGCTGCCCGAGGCGGCCCGCCAGCTGGGCCTGAAGACGCAGCACCTGCCCTGCTTCGCCGCCCTGCTGGGTGAGCACGATACACACACACACAGACACACACACACACACACACACACACACACACCACAGATCTCTCTTCCCTCCTGTCTCTCAGCTCACACAGGTGCTGTTGCCCTGTCTCTCTCTAACAATGCAGTTGTTCTATTAAAGGACAATGCTCGTTTTTGACAACCTGGACCTTATTTACGGCATATTATAAGACGTTTGACTCACGAGATCACTTTGGTGTAATTCAGAGGCCTGTAGAAGAAATGTAAAATCCAGCGCGAGACCAAGTATATCCATGTAATGGCGGTGGACGGGGCACTGAGAATGCAGCTTCTAAAAAATATATTTTCTGCCGCGAAACGGTTGTTTTCATCAATCTATTGTTATGAATCGCTAGTTGTGCTTCCATAGAGCGAGGGCTTGTTGTGGTTTTTCACATGCCTCTGTAATATGATCTTTAGAAACGTCTTTAGAAACGAAATAGCTTCCCCACTTGCTCCAGCACGCATGCGCACAGCGCGCAAACTGGCTTCTTCTACAGGCCTCCGAATTACACCAAAGTTATCTCGTGAGTCAAACGTCTTATAATATGCCGTAAATAAGGTCCAGGTTGTCAAAAACGAGCATTCTCCTTTAAAGACTTGCGTGATTAATCTCTCCCTTTCTTTGTCGCTCTCCTTCTTTGTCCCTCCTCCCTCTCCCTGCCTGCCTCTCTCCCTCTCTCTCCTTCTCTGACACTCCCTTCTCCTCTCTCTCTCCCCCCTGGCTCTCTCTCTCCTTCTCTCCTTCTCTTCCTCTCTTTCTCTCTCCTTCTCTTACTCTCTCTCTCTCTCTTTATCTCTCCTTCTCTTCCTCTCTCTGTCTCTCTCTCTCTCTCTCTCTCTCTCTCTCTCTCCTCTCTCTCTCTTTCTCTCTCCTTCTCTTCCTCTCTCTCTCTCTCTCTCTGTCTCTCTCTTTTTCTCTCTCCTTCTCTTCCTCTCTCTCTCTCTCTCTCTCTCTCTCTCTCTCTCTCTCTCAGGGAATCATATTCTGCCTGATGAGGACCTGGCTGCCTTTCACTGGAGCCTGTTAGGACCAGAGCACCCCCTGGCCTCTCTGAAGGTAGGATCCTCACCTCACCCCCTTCCTCACCCTCCGAGAGGGAACCCTAACCTTCCTCACCCTCCGAGAGGGAACCCTAACCTTCCTCAGAGAGGGAACCCTAACCGTCCTCAGAGAGGGAACCCTAACCTTCCTCAGAGAGGGAACCCTAACCTTCCTCAGAGAGGGAACCCTAACCGTCCCCCGAGAGGGAACCCTAACCTTCCTCAGAGAGGGAACCCTAACCTTCCCCCGAGAGGGAACCCTAACCTTCCTCAGAGAGGGAACCCTAACCTTCCTCAGAGAGGGAACCCTAACCTTCCCCCGAGAGGGAACCCTAACCTTCCTCAGAGAGGGAACCCTAACCTTCCTCAGAGAGGGAACCCTAACCTTCCCCCGAGAGGGAACCCTAACCTTCCTCAGAGAGGGAACCCTAACCGTCCCCCGAGAGGGAACCCGAACCGTCCTCAGAGAGGGAACCCTAACCGTCGTCAGAGAGGGAACCCTAACCTTCCTCAGAGAGGGAACCCTAACCGTCCTCACACAGCTCTCGCCCGCTAGCGTGTTCCCTCCCTCCACACGTTCAGCAGGTCTGTGTGTGGTCTCACTGTCTCTGGTCTCACTGTCTGGTCTCACTATCTGGTCTCACTGTCTCTGGTCTCACTGTCTGGTCTCACTGATCACAGTGGTCTCGCTGGTTCAGGTGTAGTGATGAGACGGTGTACCGGACAACCGTGAGCCGCCGTATAAAATGTCCACGGTATTAGAACCGTGACATTCCCTGTGTTTACGCTATAACGTTTACGGTATTAGAACCGTGACATTCCCTGTGTTTACGCTATTACGTTTACGGTATTAGAACCGTGACATTCCCTGTATTTACGTTATTATGTTTACGGTATTAGAACCGTGACATTCCCTGTATTTACGCTATTATGTTTATGGTATTAGAACCGTGACATTCCCTGTGTTTACGCTATTATGTTTACGGTATTAGAACCGTGACATTCCCTGTGTTTACGCTATTATGTTTACGGTATTACACAATTTTTTTTTGTGTGTGTGGGGGAGGTGAAATGCCATATACCGTACCGTATAACTAGATACCGTATAACTAGATACCGTACCGTATAACTAGATACCGTACCGTATAACTACATACCGTACCGTATAACTACATACCGTACCGTATAACTACATACCGTACCGTATAACTACATACCGTACCGTATAACTAGATACCATACTGTATAACTAGATACTGTACCGTATAACTAGATACCGTACCGTATAACTAGATACCGTACCGTACAACTAGATACCGTACCGTATAACTAGATACCGTACCGTATAACTAAATACCGTATAACTACATACCGTACCGTACAACTAGATACCGTAGCGTACAACTAGATACCGTACCGTATAACTAGATACCGTACCGTACAACTAGATACCGTACCGTACAACTAGATACCGTACCGTATAACTAGATACCGTACCGTATAACTAGATACCGTACCGTATAACTAGATACCGTATAACTAGATACCGTACCGTATAACTAGATACCGTATAACTAGATACCGTACCGTACAACTAGATACCGTACCGTATAACTAGATACCGTATAACTAGATACCGTATAACTAGATACCGTACCGTATAACTAGATACCGTACCGTACAACTAGATACCGTACCGTATAACTAGATACCGTATAACTAGATACCGTATAACTAGATACCGTATAACTAGATACCGTGCCGTATAACTAGATACCGTACCGTATAACTAGATACCGTACCGTATAACTAGATACCGTATAACTAGATACCGTATAACTAGATACCGTACCGTACAACTAGATACCGTACCGTATAACTAGATACCGTATAACTAGATACCGTACCGTATAACTAGATACCGTATCGTATAACTAGATACCGTATCGTATAACTAGATACCGTACCGTATAACTAGATACCGTACCGTATAACTAGATACCGTACCGTATAACTAGATACCGTATAACTAGATACCGTACCGTACAACTAGATACCGTATAACTAGATACCGTACCGTATAACTAGATACCGTACCGTATAACTAGATACCATATAACTAGATACCGTACCGTATAACTAGATACCGTATAACTAGATACCGTATAACTAGATACCGTACCGTAATGCAAAAATCCATACTGTCTCCCTATTCATGTGTAGGTGTGAATGAATGAATGTTGAATCTTGGTGATTGATGTGTAGGTGTGAATAAATGAATGTTGGTGATTGATGTGTAGGAGTGAATAAATGAATGTTGGTGATGTGTAGGAGTGAATAAATGAATGTTGGTGATGTGTAGGTGTGAATAAATGAATGTTGGTGATGTGTAGGTGTGAATAAATGAATGTTGGTGATGTGTAGGTGTGAATAACTGAATGTTGGTGATGTGTAGGAGTGAATAACTGAATGTTGGTGATGTGTAGGTGCGCGCCCACCAGCTGGTGCTGCCGCCCTGTGAGGTCGTGATCAAGGCCGTGTCCGAGTACGTCTCCTCCATCAAAGACCTGGGCAACCTGGACGCCATCGCTCGAGAGGTCTTCAAACAGTCGCAGGTACTCAGGCACGCTCGCGCCGTGGTCGTCCGCTGGGTTCACACAAACATGGACAGTCTGCACCCAAACACACACACAGTGTGTTTTTCACACTTGTACACACACACACACACACACACTCTCAGTTGTGTAAATGTGTGTCTCTGTGGTCTCCAGTCTCGCATGGAGGACAAGGTGGAGCGCTTTAAGAAAGCTGTGGAGTATTTCTCAGCTGCCTCCAAACCCCGCCCACTTTCCATGGCCCCCACCCCCTACATCTGTAAGTAACCGCCACACGCCTTAACCCAGGCTCAACACTTGGCTGCAGCCAGCGTCAGTCAAATTAGTTTTTAGTGACCGCAGTAACACCGTGGCTTCAACCTAGAGTGTTGTTCTCCCTCTCTCCCTTGCACTGTGTGTGTGTGTGTGTGTGTGTGTGTGTGTGTGTGTGTGTGTGTGTGTGTGTCTCTCTCTCTCTCTCTCTCTCTCTCTCTCTCTCTCAGTGCCTGGGTTTGGACCCAACCCATTTGGAGGTCCTCCTGGTCTTATGGGGCAAATGCAGGCTGGAAAGAATCAGGTAACGTAAACCTGTCTCTCCCTCTCTCTGCCTGTCTCTCCCTCTCTCTACCTGTCTCTCCTCTCTCTGCCTGTCTCTCCCTCTCTCTGCCTGTCTCTCCCTCTCTCTACCTGTCTCTCCCTCTACCTGTCTCTCCCTCTCTCTGCCTGTCTCTCCCTCTACCTGTCTCTCCTCTCTCTGCCTGTCTCTCCTCTCTCTGCCTGTCTCTCCCTCTCTCTGCCTGTCTCTCCTCTCTCTGCCTGTCTCTCCCTCTCTCTGCCTGTCTCTCCTCTCTCTGCCTGTCTCTCCCTCTCTCTGCCTGTCTCTCCCTCTCTCTGCCTGTCTCTCCCTCTCTCTACCTGTCTCTCCCTCTCTCTGCCTGTCTCTCCCTCTCTCTGCCTGTCTCTCCCTCTCTCTACCTGTCTCTCCTCTCTCTGCCTGTCTCTCCCTCTCTCTGCCTGTCTCTCCCTCTACCTGTCTCTCCTCTCTCTGCCTGTCTCTCCCTCTCTCTCCCTGTCTCTCCCTCTACCTGTCTCTCCTCTCTCTGCCTGTCTCTCCCTCTCTCTCCCTGTCTCTCCCTGTCTCTCCTCTCTCTGCCTGTCTCTCCCTCTCTCTGCCTGTCTCTCCCTCTCTCTGCCTGTCTCTCCCTCTACCTGTCTCTCCTCTCTCTGCCTGTCTCTCCCTCTCTCTCCCTGTCTCTCCCTCTCTGCATGTCTCTCCCTCTCTCTGCCTGTCTCTCCCTCTCTCTGCCTGTCTCTCCCTCTCTCTGCCTGTCTCTCCCTGCCTGTCTCTCCCTCTCTCTGCCTGTCTCTCCCTCTCTCTACCTGTCTCTCCCTCTCTCTGCCTGTCTCTGTTTCTCATTGTCCTGCCTGTCTCTGTATGCCTATGTCTATCTCTGTCTGTCTGTCTGTCTGTCTGTCTCTCTATCTCTCTATCTCTCTGTCTGTCTGTCTGTCTGTCTGTCTGTCTGTCTGTCTGT
>NW_028176046.1:0-5000 GCF_949987555.1 Borostomias antarcticus
AGGAGGAGGAGGAGAGGAGAGGAGGAGGAGGAGGGAGGGGAGATAAGGGAGGTGACGTGTGAGGAGGAGGAGAGGGGAGGGGGGGGGGTTGTATGAGGAGAGGGAGGGGGAGGAGGAGGGGTTGTGTATGAGGAGAGGGAGGAGGAGGAAGGGGGGGGTGCGGTGTGTATGTGGAGAGGAAGGAGGAGGAAGGGGGGGGTGCGGTGTGTATGTGGAGAGGGAGGAGGAGGAAGAGGGGAGGTGTGTATGCAGAGAGGGAGGAGGAGAAGGAGGGGGGGTGTACAGTATGTGGAGGAGGAGGAGGAGGAGAGGGGGGGTTTGTATGTGGAGGAGGAGGAGGAGGAGGAGATGGGGGGGTTGGATGTGGAGGAGGAGGAGGAGGAGAAGGGGGGGTTGGATGTGGAGGAGGAGGAGGAGGAGAAGGGGGGGTTGGATGTGGAGGAGGAGGAGGAGGAGAAGGGGGGGTTGTATGTGGAGGAGGAGGAGGAGAGGGCGGTTTGTATGTGGAGAGGGTCAGTCTGCTAGAGGGGCAGTGCAGCTCCTCCCTCAGGTTGAGTGAGGAGGGAGGAGTAGGAAAGAGGGGGAGGGGTGGATGGAGGGGGGAGGGGGAGGGGGAGGAGCCTACTTCTGAGATTATATCAGGCTAATTTAATTCCTTTATCACGGCCAATTAGTGGTAGCCCTTCTGCTCCCTGAGGGCCCCCCCCCCCCTCTCTCTCCCCCACACCCCCCCTCTCTCTCTCCCTATCTCTCTCTCTCTCTCTCTCTCCTCTTCCATCTCTTTCTCTAATGACCCCAGCTCAGCTCGGAATCTCAAGGTTCTTCGGAATCTCGAGTGAAGATTTGTTTTAATGCGCAGATTTTTAATGACTCGTCTCGCACATAAGAAACTATTTTCATCAGTCTGTTGCTTGTTAAGCCTCAAGACTTCTCTAATTGAGCCTCCGGCTGTACTGGAATATAAGTCCTTTGTGGTCAGAACTAGAAGAAACACTCTGGGAATCAACCTGAATCCATTTCAAGTGGATAACTTTTAATTACCGCAGCAAACAAGCTTTCTCAATTGCCCGACTTTTTTTCCACTTTTTTTTTTTAATCAGTCGAGCTGTTTGTTTTGCTTTTTATTTCATAATTTAACACTGATATGTTTTAGGAAATTAGCATTCTCATATCTGGCGAAAAATTATGCAATTCCCAGTTGGGAGATGAGAGCGGTGGAGCTCCGGTGTTAAAGGCTAATAAAACCCAGGGTTCGGATTTTCCCGACCGACGCAATTAGGGAGCCAGCTGTGAGAACGGGGCTTCTCCGGTGCGGAGGGAGGGTTCCTAACGAAGCTGCGTTGCGCTGAGGCAACCCTCGCTAGCGCCGGTGTTAAGCAGCGGGATTTAACCCTGTGAGAAGAAACGCTCCGGCTAGCGGGAGGCGGAACAGGACTCACGACTCATCACCGATTACCTGACCTGACGTTAACCCCTCAAAGTTACAAAGAAACAGAAAGGGCTTCTGACGATACATTTTTAATGACCATCTGTCCGCAACCTGGTTGTCGGAACTATTCAGATTCTCTACCGACGTTCTGTCGATAAAGATCCACGACTAAATCGCCATGAGGCTACTCTACGTTCCTCTTGGACATCGGGCAGGGGACATTGACAGGGGACATTGGCAGGGGACATAGACAGGGGACATCGGCAGGATACATCGGCAGGGGACATCGGCAGGGGACATCGCCCCCCACGACCCTGTAGCAGCGAGCGCTACAGCTGCCGCGGTCTCTCGCGGTCCCAGGCGGCCCTGAACCGCCGGCGTCCTCCCACGCCTGCTGACCCCGCGGTGAGGCCGCCTGCTGACCCCGTGGTGAGGCCGCCTGCTGGGGGGACGCCACAACAAAGCCGTGTTAACGGCCTCCAATTTCACAAATTACCGCCCGTTTAATGGTCAGCCTGCCCTCTCGTTAGGTAGAGTGTGGCGGCGGCGGCGAGCGCTCCTTGGCCCCGCCCACATGACACATCCGCCCCACGTCGGGTGATCTGTGGCGCATCAATTTGCTGAGTAACCAGGGGTCCTTTGTTTGAGTGTGCGTGTCGAGGAGGAGGAGAGGGGGGTTGAGTGTGTGTGTGTGGGGGTGATGAGGTGTGTGTGTGTGTGTGTGTGTGTGTGTGTGTGTGTGTGTGTGTGTGTCTCTCTCTCTCTCTCTCTCTCTCTCTATCTGTCTCTCTGTGTTACATTAGTCATTTAGCAGACGCTTTTATCCATAGCGACTAATTGTCTTTAACTTTAACTACTCACCAGAACTCATACTCATCTCCTTGTTAAAGTACAAGTGCAAGAACAGCTAAACAGAAACAGAATAGGAAGGGTCAAGGTTAGAGCTTCTATCTCTATCTCTTCTGTCTCTGTGCGTCTGTACATGTGTTTGGATTTGAGTAAAGTGCCGTTGCCTGGAAAACGTCACCAGCCCCCCCTCCGGGGGACAACAAAGACGTCCCAAAATAAAGAGGGAGGCGGGGCCAAGCGGCAGAGAAGCTGTCGATGGAGGGTTGTTTTTTTTGTTGTGTGTGAACTACGCCATAAAAATGCCATGGGTGCGGGCTGACGTGGACGCGGCCCTATTCAGGCCTACGCTGGTGAAAAGACCTACCGGGTGAATGAGGATTCCTCGGAGCTGTCAGGCCTGCAATGCCCCACCCCCCCCCGGCTAAACAATGACCACAAAGGGCCATCTTTACGTGGCAGCGTGAGGGACTGACAGTTTTGGGGGGGGGGACCGTCCGTATTCTCAGGTCTCGGCAGCGTCGCTGAGACGCACAGGGTCGGCTCCGCGCCAGTCACGGCCCTCGTCGAGGAAACGTCGGACCGCTCGCGTCGCCTCGTCTGAGGGGGGGCGGAGCCACACTGGATAAACAACCCTCAGGTCGCACGCCACCGCGGCGTTTCCCCTTGGCCAGCGCAAGCTGTCGAAGCCGTCGTTTAGGTCTGTTGTGTCTCTGCCTCCTCCTGGGTTCAACATCCTAACAGTCTCCTCGTCATCGTGCGTCACCTTCTTCTTTTTTCCCCCCGCTACACAAGGCCGCCGTGCGTCGGAAAGAGGCGAGACGGCGCCCAAATCCTCCCCAAACAACGACTCCCTCGCCTGTCAAACATGACCTCCGGTCTATTTAGGCTCCGTTTGGTTTCCATGCGACGGCTCCGCGGTGTTTCCCGGCTCGCGTGCTCACGTGTTGCCGGTTGCTTTTCTCTCCCCGTCAGCCCGTAGGCTAACGGGCGGGGGCTGCTGCTGTCACTTAAGACGACGGCGGCGGCACTAGGCCGAGCTAGCGGGCTAGCGGCCCGGCTAACCTCGGTTTACCGTGATCTGGCAGCGCTCCGCGACGGAGGCGCGGGCCCCCGACCGCCGTCTGAGGAAGATATTATCCTGTCATATCGGTTACACAAAGCAGTCGGCTGTGCGTCGGCGTTGACTGGCAGTTGGGCGGGAGGAAAATAAACAGCGATCGCAGATGAAAGGAGTCGCTCAGACCCTCTGGGCGAGGGAGGGGGGGGTGGGGAGGGGGGGGGGGTGGGAGGGGGGCGGGGGGGGCCGGGGGAGTACCGCGTCCCACTCCGTCTCTCTCGGGTTCGGGGGGAGAGACGCGCAGGTTCAGACAGTGTCGGATATCCCCGTCAGCGCGAGACGCGTTATGTCGTTGGCGCGCTGGAACAATGCTGAGCTTCACACTTCAGTTTCCAGTTGCTTTTTTTCGGTGTGTGTTCCTGTGTTGAGTGGAGGTGAGGAGGGTCACACAGCTGAATCTTCACACCGAGGACAATGGGAGTTCCCAGAATCCCCAGAGACTGAGCTGACTGCCCAGTAAACAATGTCGATGGGGTTTGGAATGTTCCTATGGATCGTTATATACGAGTTATTTGGCCTCCTTCTGAAATATATCCTATAGTCAATTTCTAAACCCCTAATTTAGTCCATTTCTAAACCACTAAATAGTACTGATGTTGTGTATCAAACGTCGTTGATCTGCGAATCGCCGTCTGCTGCTTTCGTTGTGAATAACCTCCCTGGCGCATTTGTCTTTGTCCGAACCGTGAAGCGCCGCTCTCGGGGCGCATGGCGCGTTCATCGGCGTGGGGCGGCCCGTCCGTAAATCACCGCGTTCGTCTGCGTTCGGCCGGTGGTCCCGACGTCCGAGGGTAATGAGGGAAAACCGTGACCCTCCCCTCTCTCTCTCCCTCTCTTTCTTTCACTCCCTCCCTCCCTCTCTCTCTCTCCCCCTCTCTCCCCCTCTCTCTCCCTCCCTCTCTCCCTCTCCCTCTCTCCCTCCCCTCTCTCTCCCCTTCTCTCTCCCTCCCTCTCTCTCTCTCCCTCCCTCTCTCTCCCTCCCCTTCTCTCTCTAGTCTCTACGGTCTTCTCAATGGCCGCTCCGCGTCCCCCTTAGCCTCATTAGCGGCCGACTCTGGCGACGCGACTCTGCCAGGTGCTTGACCCCCCCCCCCCCCCCCGACCTAAATTTGCGCCCCTCCCCTCCCCGCCGGGTCTCCACCTGACCTGGCAGGAACGTGGCGTGACCCCACCCCCGGGGAGGCGCCGCGGTTCTCCTGCTGCAGATGTCATTAGCGCGTGTCACCGACGCCGATTTATGGTCGGCGGGCGTCTTTAACGGGGCCCCACGCCGCTTTACTGCGGCCCCGGTCCGCGGCGGACGGTTTCGCAATAAAATTTACAGGGCATGAAAATGACTTCAGTCGCTCTGGAGGGAGGAAGAGGGAGGGAGAGAGGGAGGAGAGGGAGGGAGGGAGGGAGGGAGGGAGGGAGGGAGGGAGAGGAGAGGGAGAGGGAGAGGGAGAGGGAGAGGGAGAGAGGGAGAGGGAGAGAGGGAGAGGAGAGGAGAGGAGAGGAGAGGAGAGGAGAGGAGAGGAGAGGAGAGGAGAGGAGAGGAGAGGAGAGGAGAGGGAGGGAGGGAGGGAGGGAGGGAGGGAGAGGCAGGGAGAGAGGGAGGGAGGGAGG
>NW_028176046.1:7500-12500 GCF_949987555.1 Borostomias antarcticus
GTGTGTGTGTGTGTGTGTGTGTGTGTGTGTGTGTGTGCGTAAGAGAATCACTCACACCCGGAGGTGTGGAGAGAGGGGCGTTCGGGGCCGGTAATGGGCTGCGATGGCGCTTCGGCCGTGTCTCACCGGTTGTTCTCGGAGGGCGCAGCAGAGAGAGAGGCTGTGTGCGTGTGTGTGTGTGTGTGTGTGGAGGGATGAGCTCACACACGGCCCCGCCAGAGGGCCCCTCGGCCCCGGCCAAGGAAGCTCGCCACGGGACGCCGCTGTACCGGCGCCAGCGCCGAGCAACGTGACGTTTGGAAGCATCGGGCGGCGCAAGCCGAGGCTCAAGGTCTCCACAGCGCAGGAACAGCTCACACCCCCCGAATCACAACCAAGAATCTGTTTAGTGTTTCGATTTTTTGGTCCCTTTTTGTTTTTTCACTCACTCAACACGTTTGAGTTCATCGCCGGACGCCGTGCCACAAATTCAAAGTGATGCGTTCGTGTTGACGTCCCGGGGCCGGAGTCGGACGGCGCTGGAGTCGGACGGCGCGACAGAGCCCCCCCCGGTTGCAACACCGAGAAGAGAGACACAATGGCCCGGCCCGAGACAAAGGCCGTAATTGTGCGTTGCGCAAGCTCGTCCGCGGTTGATGGAGAAGGGGGGGGGGCGCCGATAGCTTCGGCGTGTTTCCGAAGGGTTTAATTATGGCGCTCGGAACGGGAACGGGTCCGTCTGTCCAGGAACAACAATGGAGGCGCTGCGCTCCGGGGCCGGGGCGACGAGCGGCAGCTGGGCTCGGCTCAGAGTGCTCCTGACACTGATGGAGTCGAGATGTTGTTGCTGTACCGCGTCCAGAGACCGCTGGTTACCAGCCGACCGCAGGAGGCTTGCCGTGGCGTACTGCTGACCCCGCCCCCCCCCCCTCCCCAACTCCCTCGCCGCATCTCTCTCTCTCAACACCCCCCCCCCCCTCCCCACACACACACACACACCATCCACCGCCCATTGGCATTCTGGGAGAAAAAAAAAATCCACCCCCGTTGGCTCCTCTCGCTCCGTAATTGCTTGGAACAGTAGCCCCCTCAAGGTTTGTGTTTTAGGGATCTGGGGTAAAGCGGTTCTGACACCTGTGACTCAGCGAAGGCGGGGAGGAGGGAGCTACGCCCGCGAGGAGGGGTGCCTCCAGTCCCCCCCCCCCCACCCTCCCCCCGAAACCAGAAACCCCCCGCGCGCTGCAATTAAGCCACTGGCAGGAGCAGGATAATTATTAGTATAGCCGGCTTGGGATTTGCTCGAGTAGAGAGAGGGAGAGGGAGGCTGACGAAGACGTCTCGTCCCGAGGCTTTGCGCAACAAAGTGCGGATTCATGGCCGGGATGTGACAATGGGGGCATTACGATTAAATAGCAGTTACACGCTGACTCAGTAAACCTGGAACCTGGGGTAGCCTTGAACAAAAGGTGGGGGGGGGGGTTGGTTGTGGGGGGGGGGGTTGGGTTGGTGGCAGAGAACTTCCACTACTTTGCGGTCATGGAAAGAAAAGCAAACGGAGGAGTAATTGCATTATTCGGGTGGAGACGCTCGGGAGTCCGCCTCCCTCCATCTGTCCGTCCGTGCGTCCGTCCAGGAGATGATTTCAGGATTTACAGACGTTCTCCCACCAGAAGTAGAGAGAGAGAGAGAGAGGGGGAGGGAGGGGGAAGGGGGCAGCTCATTATTTTTAATGTCTCATTTCAAAGTATGATTTATTCAGACGAGGGCCAGGATAAGAGTTGATCTCTGAGGAGAGACTCCGGGGGGGTTCTTGGAGAGACTCCGGGGGGGGGTTCTTGGAGAGACTCCGGGGGGGGGTTCTTGGAGAGACTCCGGGGGGGGGGTGGGGGGGGGATCTTGGAGAGACTCTGGGGGGGGGGGTTCTTGGAGAGCGCGGGCGTTGACGCTAACAGCACGCACACGCAGACAACCCCACAGCTCCATCCAATACAATCCAACGTGGACCGAGTCCAACGCCGCGATCTATCGGCGAGCAGTTCCATACGTTATTTGATCCAGCGCGTCGATGTGTTGTACTGCAACAACACGAGCCGTTGAGCGCTGAGGTTTTCCGAGGGCTTCGACCGTCGGACCGCGACGGTCAAGAGGTTATCCAGTGTGCGCCGCGCTCGCTGAACCCAAACAGGCGTCCAGAGGGGAGGGACGTGGGAGAGGAAGTGGCGGGAGGCGGGGAGATTACCGGCGCCGGCCCGGGCGGTCAGGAAACACGGGGGGGGGGGGACTCTTAAGAGCTTCCTAAAAAGGTCCAGGATGGAGGAGATCCCGGCGTTCACCTAGGGGATCCCGCTCGTCCACGGGCTGCTCCCGAGTTCTAGTCTCTTTTGGCCGGTGAACGCTCGCTCGGCGCCGTCCAACGAAACGAGAGTGGTTGTTTAAGTTATGTCAAGAATAATATTAGCGTGAATGTGCTATTGATTCTGTAGATATTATCGCGTGTTTACTCTGGAAGGAGACTCCCGGTTTGGGGAACCGATTGTTGTTCTGAAAGCCAGGAAAATTTGCGGTAATTATCAAATGGACCACTTAGACTTAATCTAGCGAAAATGTCTTTGGGAGAAAAATACTTTGACTTTCTGACTTTTCTCCAAACGTTGAATTTTGATACCGAGCAAACTGCTGAACGCTTGCTGAAGAGGACGTCCAACACTGTATACCGCTCAGCCATGGACACATTCAAAGTAAAACAAACTATTTCAAAGACTTATATGTCACTATGGCCATTGTGTATGTGTATTCTGTAATGCACTTATCTTTCTCACGGTCGTATCGGTGTACAGTGACTTCCTGTGAACGCGTTCGGCGCTACCGTACCGAGAGCCGGAGTGGATCGGCGTCCAGCCGAGTGCGCTCTCTCTATCTCTCTGTCTCTCTATCGCTCTCTCCCTCTCTCTCTCTCTCTCTCACTCTCTCTCTCTCTCCGCGCTCATTTTTGTTACCGGGGCTCTGAGCTGACTCCATTTCCCCGCCCGTCGCCATGGAAATGCCTCGTCGGGCCATCCGGCCCACGGACACCGGACGCCGTGTCTCATCGCTCCGGGTGGGGGGATGCGGGAAACGCCACGGAAACGCCGCCAGCCGACCCCCGGATAAATAAACGCCTGTGGTCGGCCGCTGATGCTTATCACAAACACTCGCCAAATCTGTCTCGGGCTTCTCGAGAGTCTCGCCTCGCATCGATGGGACGGCGTTTCACTCAACACTCAACAACGGGGCGTGACAGGGAAGGAAGGGGCAGGATCAGAGTGGCTACCGTCCCAGATCTCATGAGCGATGGTCTCACACACACACACACACACACACACACAGTGATATTTAAGCGTTTAGGTGTCTACAAGCGGCCATGACACTATCGGAGAGCACAGCCGGAAGGAGAGGGTGCAGGGTCAAAGGTGGGGTCAAGGATCATGGCGCCCGTATACAGTAGATGATAGCTCCACGGGAGAGGAGAGAGGAGGAGAGGGGGAGGGAGAAGAGAGGAGGAGGGGAAAGGGAGGAGAGGAGGAGAGGGGAGGAGAAGAGAGGAGGTGGGGGGGGGGGTTGGGTGTGTGCCGCCCACCCACGGCGATGCCTGGCCACGCTCCATCCCTCCCTCTACCTCAGAGACTCAGGGAGACAGATAGAGGACAAGAGAGAGAGAGAGAGAGAGAGAGGGAGGGAGAGGGAGAGAGAGAGAGAGAGAGAGAGGGAGACAGAGAAAGAGAAAGAGAGAGAGAGAGAAAGAGACAGCTCTCTTATTGATCATCCCTCATCCCCAAGCCCACTTTCAACTCCCGCCAGCGCCCTGTCCTGTCAGATCGGGATGAAATACGAGACCTCGGAAAATCGCTGAAAGGAAAAAAAAAAAATATATATATATATTATACGAGGGAGGGAAAATTCCCCAAATCCCAGAAATCTCCAAGGAGCAAAGAGGGATGGCTTGCGAGGTTTTGGATGCGGGCTTTCCTTTAAATATCCCCTCCATCTGACATCCATCCCTATCTGGAAGGGCCGGGGGGGGGGGGGGGGGGGGCAGGGGGGGGGGGGTCGAGGCCAGACATATCTCTATCGCTCGTACGCTCCCGGCGGCGCAACGGACGCCGTGGCCGCCGATATCTGTCCTCCTCTCCCGCTTCCACGTCCGGCCCCCCCTGCGTCGCCATGGGGACGGAAGGGGATCCAGCATTTAAAATCTTAAGATTTTGAAATATGACATACATTATCTTGTTTTAAACGTTATTTACTAGATTCTATCTGATTTCTAGACTGGAACCAGCTTATTTAAAGATTTCTTATCAAGTAAAATGATCTTGCTGCATGGACAGCTTCACTAGTATTAAGTCATTTCTCCTTAAATTCAGTCTTTATTCTCTTGTATTTGAACTAATGTTTTCTGCAGTGTACCGGAGAGGAACAGTCTTTCTGGTCCGATCGGTCTTCATCAGGTCCAAAGCTAAACCAAACGGTAACTTTGAGAAAATAACCAGACTCACAGCGGAGAGTCTCTCTCTATTAAGAATTAATTTCCTTGGTGGGGAGAGTGGTGTCCGGGCCGGGCCGAGGTACCGTCGCCTCATAAGACAAACATTAGCGGTAATGATGCCGCCATCTTATCGGCCTCTAATTGGGAGAGCGTTTATTTACTTGTGTCGTGTTTCAGCGATACGGCGTTTTTGTTATTAGAAGCGAGGAAGACGGGAAGCCTGCAGTAATGGGCTGTTCGCCGTGTGTGTGTGTTTGTGTGTGTGTGCTTGCATCAGTGAACGTGCGTGTGCGTGTGTGTATGCATCAAGGAATGTTTGTGTGTGTGTGTGTGTGTGTGTGGGCTTGCGTCAGTAAACGTGCGTGTGTAGGTGGGTTTGCGTCAATGAGTCTGTGTGTGCGTGTGTGTGTGTGTGCTCGCGTCAATCTCACACACACGTTCATTGACGCACACGCACACACACACACCCGTCATCTTCAGACTGCCGGTAGTAGCAGTA
>NW_028176045.1:0-25000 GCF_949987555.1 Borostomias antarcticus
CCTCCCATCCCCCGTTCCTCTCCTCTCCTCCCATCCCCCGTTCCTCTCCTCTCCTCCCATCCCCCGTTCCTCTCCTGTCCTCTCCTCTCCTCCCATCCCCCGTTCCTCTCCTGTCCTCTCCTCTCCTCCCATCCCCCGTTCCTCTCCTGTCCTCTCCTCCTCCATCCCCCGTTCCTCTCCTCTCCTCTCCTCTCCTCTCCTCTCCTCTCCTCTCCTCTCCTCTCCTCTCCTCTCCTCTCCTCTCCTCTCCTCTCCTCTCCTCTCCTCTCCTCTCCTCTCCTCTCCTCTCCTCTCCTCCCATCCCCCGTTCCTCTCCTGTCCTCTCCTCCCATCCCCCGTTCCTCTCCTCTCCTCTCCTCTCCTCTCCTCTCCTCTCCTCTCCTCTCCTCTCCTCTCCTCTCCTCTCCTCTCCTCTCCTCTCCTCTCCTCTCCTCTCCTCCTCCCATCCCCCGTTCCTCTCCTGTCTCCCAGGCCGAAGTACGCTCTGCTAGACGAGTGCACCAGCGCGGTCAGCATCGACGTGGAGGGGAAGATCTTCCAGGCTGCTAAGGATGCTGGGATAGCCTTGCTGTCCATCACACATCGCCCCTCCCTCTGGTCAGTGATATCTAGATTCTAGAACCTTCCCTCTGGTCAGTGAGATCTACATTCTAGAACCCTCCTTCTGGTCAGTGAGATCTAGATTCCAGAATTTTCTCTCTGGTCAGTGAGATTTAAATTCTAGAACCCTCCTTCCGGCCAGTGATATCTAGATTCTAGAACCTTCCCTCTGGTCAGTGATATCTAGATTCTAGAACCTTCCCTCTGGTCAGTGAGATCTAGATTCTAGAACCTTCCCTCTGGTCAGTGAGATTTAAATTCTAGAACCCTCCTTCCGGCCAGTGATATCTAGATTCTAGAACCTTCCCTCTGGTCAGTGAGATCTAGATTCTAGAACCTTCCCTCTGGTCAGTGAGATCGAGATTCTAGAACCTTCCCTCTGGTCAGTGAGATCTACATTCTAGAACCTTCTCTCTGGTCAGTGAGATCTACATTCGAGAACCCTCCTTCTGGTCAGTAAGATCTAGATTCCAGAATCTTCTCTCTGGTCAGTGATATCTAGATTCTAGAACATTCCCTCTGGTCAGTGAGATCTAGATTCTAGAACATTCCCTCTGGTCAGTGAGATCTAGATTCTAGAACTTTCCCTCTGGTCAGTGAGATCTAGATTCTAGAACCTTCCCTCTGGTCAGTGAGATCTAGATTCTAGAACCTTCCCTCTGGTCAGTGAGATCGAGATTCTAGAACTTTCCCTCTGGTCAGTGAGATCTAGATTCTAGAACCTTCCCTCTGGTCAGTGAGATCTAGATTCTAGAACCTTCCCTCTGGTCAGTGATATCTAGATTCTAGAACCTTCCCTCTGGTCAGTGAGATCGAGATTCTAGAACCTTCCCTCTGGTCAGTGATATCTAGATTCTAGAACCTTCCCTCTGGTCAGTGAGATCGAGATTCTAGAACCTTCCTTCTGGTCAGTGAGATCACTGGAACCTTGGTAATTGAGAGTCTCTCTCAAGCCTCTGACTGTGACAGTGACACCAGGCGGGGTCACTGTGGAGCAGCCACCACCCTCGGGAGTGGCGGTACAATATGCCCCTCCCCTGTGGGATCCGTCCAGATGTGCCCACTACACCGGAACCTGATGCTTAGACCACAACACCACCATGGAACCCACCTATTTAACCCTGTTGAAATTAATCAATCAAATCAATCAAAGCTTTATTTGTATAGCAAATTTCATACCCAGAGGCAACACAATGCGCTTTACAGAGAACAAGGGAGGTGAGCATACGACCCACCCCTACATATTCCAGAGGGAAGCAAAAAAACAGTAATCACCCGGGGGCCAGATAAGTGAGCTGTAAAAACTCTTCCCTGACCCCTCTCAACAAGGCGATCGAGCAAGCTCCAGTATGTTTGTCTACCAGCTAAGAACATTTATAAAGCAATACATTACATTAAATTACATTTCAGAGTAAGAGAGGCTAAAAAAGCATCATAGGAGAGAGGACATTCTATGCATGTCTCCTCCCTTCTACCCCTCCTTGAAGTCATCTCTGATCTTGCGTGACTGGACAGGTGAACGCCAGAGCTCCTCTCCTTGCTGGAGGCAGGAGGATCCAAACAGCCCCTGGACTGATGGCTAGGGCTGGGTTTCAAAAATCGATTCATTGATTCTGAATCGATTCTGAATCAAATGATTCTGAATCGATTCATGAATCCCCAAATCGATCTTTTATTTAATGAATGAATAAATGAAGGAATGCATAGTTCATTAATTCATTCATTCATTCAATGATTCATTCATTCATTCATTTTTGGAAATCAGTATCGATACCCAGCCCTAGTATTGATGTGTTGCATAACTTGGCAGTCATGTAATTAAGGTTACAGCTAAAAAAAAAAACAGGTTTTAGTAACACTAACTGAATCGATATCGAATCGAATTGAATCGTGATAATCGATTCCAAACCTTGTGAATCGGAATCTTATCGATTCTTGAAATTCGACTCGATACCCAGCACTACTGATGGCTGAATCACGTTGTCAGCCAGTATGTTTACTGAACTTCTTCACTGTATACGGCAATACGTCGATGGCGATCGACCAGTAGAGGGCAGAGGATATGCTGGTAGATCTGAGCCAATCAAAAGCAGGGAAGCAGTCGCGTCACCTCTCTTGTTGTCCAAATGAGCAACTTTTTCCTCCTGCTACTTTGTACATTACAAGTGTGACCTTTTGTACTGCGGTTTAATCATGTGTGGGCTGATGTCATCATTGTTTAGGGTTGTATGTGCAGCTGGTACAACTGGTTTTATACAATCTATTTTGTACCACAGTAAACTAGAGGGCTGATGGTAGCCTAGCAATGTCAATCAGAAAGTCAAAAAAGTCTTTAGGATAATGTAACTCAGTGCAAGTCTGCAGAGTGTATTGTGTGTGATGAGTCATTTAAGTAGGCTAAAAACACTCTGTTCTGACAACTACTGTAGTCTGTTTACCCGTTAAGATTATGCAAGGCATATATACAACAAAGTTAACGTTCACCTTCCAGTGTTCAATCAATCAATCAATCAATCAATCAATCAATCAAAGCTTTATTTGTATACCGCATTTCATACCCAGAGGCAACACAATGCACTTTACAGAGAAGGCAGAAAAGTGTGGGCATCTAAGGCTCATGGAGGAAGCAGAGGAGTTGTTTCACACATCAACCATTAGAGGGCACTGCTGGGATAATAGTCTACTTTGTATGTTGTTTGTATGGTTGGTTTGTATGATATGTTGGTTGTTTGTATGGTTGGTTTGTATGATATGTCCTTTGATCTAAATACTTAAAAGGCCCAGGGTGCACCATGCTTAATAAGCCACTCAGGGCCGTCTGAGGACATAACAGGTTTGTTGGTTAGGAAGACCATAGATTGTACCAGTAGTCAGTCTGTCTGTCGGCCTGTCTGTCTGTCTGTCTGTCTGTCTGTCTGTCTCTCTGCCTGCCTGTCTGCCTGTCTGTCTGTCTGTCTGTCTGTCTGTCTGTCTCTCTGTCTGCCTGTCTGTCTGTCTGTCTGCCTGTCTGTCTGCCTGTCTGTCTGTCTGTCTGTCTGTCTGCCTGTCTGTCTCTCTGTCTGTCTGTCTGTCTGTCTGTCTGCCTGTCTGCCTGTCTGTCTCTCTGTCTGTCTCTCTGCCTGTCTGCCTGCCTGTCTGTCTCACTGTCTGTCTGCTTGTACCAGCCTGTCTGTCTGCTTTGATCCACGGTCCTGCTCCAACTCCAGACGTTTTGTTTTTTCTTCTTCCCTCCATTTCCCGCCTGGACAGGAAGTACCACTCTCACCTGCTGCAGTTTGACGGGGAGGGCGGCTGGCGGTTCGAGCCCCTGGATGCGTCCACGCTCCTCTCCCTGCAGGACGAGAAGCTCCGCCTGGAGACCCAGCTCTCCGGCATTCCCAAGATGCAACAGCGCCTGGAGGAGCTGTGTCACCTGCTCGGCGAGGACGGCGCCCTGGGGGAGGGAGGGGCGGCGGGCGGGGCGGAGGGGGAGGAGGGGGAGGAAGAGGGTGACGGTCAAAGACCAGAGGATCTGTAGGACCACGGATCGGAGAGAGGGAAGGAGGGAGATGGATGGAGGTGTAGAACGATGATTTGATTATCTACGGAGATGGATGAGATTAGGGGTGCGTGTGTGTGTGTGTGTGTGTGTGTCTGTGTGTCTGTGTGTGTGTCTGTGTGTGTGTCTGTGTGTGTGTCTCTGTGTGTGCGTCTGGCTGTGCGGTTGTTCTGATAATGAGCAAGGTGACAAGATTTTAAGATTGATAGCGACACGCCGCTCTGCTACGCTTGATGCCTAAAAGATGAGCAGGAGTTCAGACGCCTCGAGCTGTTTGGGGGGACCTGACAGTCTTCAGGACGGGGGGGCGTGCGAGTCTTTGTGTGCGTGTGTCTGAGGAGGATTTGTGTGTGCGTGTGCGTACTGTATGTGTGTGTGTGTGTGTGTGTGTGTGTGCGCATACCGGTGGGA
Organism: Borostomias antarcticus; assembly: GCF_949987555.1. Classification (NCBI taxonomy): domain Eukaryota; kingdom Metazoa; phylum Chordata; class Actinopteri; order Stomiiformes; family Stomiidae; genus Borostomias; species Borostomias antarcticus. Next base: position 4,550 of record NW_028176045.1, read on the forward strand.
GTTGTGTGAAGAGCAGAGAGAGACGGAAGAAAGAACTGCCAAGTCTTGCCAGGTGTTGATGATGATGAAAGCAGCCATGACGGGGCTGCCACATTAGCAGTTATCCCACTATACCTGCGGCCCACGCTGGAGGAGGGTTCTCCTGACGGGGGGGTTCTAGAACCCCCCCCGGAGAGCTCTAGAACATTGGGCCTAACGACAGGGGGGCCAGTCAGTCACACAGTTACTGTAATTGATCTCCTTGGTCATTAACCACTTTCTGTACTGTCCTGGATTTCACATATATTTTTGAATATCGTAGTTGATGAATAGTGGAGAGACTTTTAGAGATTTTATATGAATATACAATCTTTATTTTAATAAATAGGAAAATTCTATTATAACCCTTTTTTTTCAATTATGAAAGATTGACATTTCTAATATTGAACAGATGGGTATGAAGCGCCCCCACGAAACTGTAAGCATCACAGTTGTAAAAGAAATGAATGCCGATTTGAGTGATAGTGATGGCAATCTACAACGTTTCAGGCCTTTAATATGCAATTTCCCCCAATCGTTTTCAAGAATTTAATTTCCTCCTTGATACTATTATAGTATTATATTATTATAGAGTATTGAATTATATATAGCATTTAATTTAATATAGATTTGAAGCAGAGAATTAACCACACGTCTGCTGTGGAGCTGTCTTTGTACTATAAGAAGTAAGATGTCTTGCAACCAATAACGACTACTTTGTTAGAATGCCTTTTAATGCCATTTGTTTCTATAATAAATGAAGGACATATTGCATAAAGCATGTCTGACTCCTGTGTTCATGGCTGTTGCATTCTTTTTCTCTTGGAAATAGTTTATTTACATAAACACTCAAATCTCGAGTAGCATCCACCGATAGCTCTACGACATACAGTAATGCTATCTCTCTTAATAGTGCTTCAGGTTAACAAAACAAGCATGAAACTTTCAGCATCTGATCTATACACCCCAAGGATTGATTTCAGACGTAGAGCCACTTCAGGAGGGACCTTTTACAGATGTTGCAGCCGTTTTCCAAAATGGCCGTCAAAATGGTGGGCGCTTCAGTCTGTTTTGGCTGCAGGGGGCATATATATAGTGGTGCTGTGGTGATACAAGCATGAAAATTGTGATGAGCTGTCTCCATGGGTCACTTGACAAGAAGCCACTTGAAATTTCAAGATGGCCGCCACCTTAGTGGAGCAGTTATAGGCCTAGTGCGGCAGATAAGCTCATATGTAAGGTATTGTGCATTTTATGACTAAAGCATGAAACTTTCTCCAGTGTTTCTATACACCATGTTTCTACACATGAAGTCTTTTCAGATGTGGAATCACTTCAAGAGGGACTTCTGGAACTTGTCGAGTCGAACACATTTGGGTCATCATCAACTCGTTTTTTCACTTTGTAGGCATAAATGCAGTGGTGTGTTTTTAGTTTGATGGCCGCCATACTGTAAAAGGAAGTTATATGAATGTAGCGGTTACCGCACGTATGATTTCAGTTGGGAGTGGAGGTTACTCATTGGCTCTACCCTTTCCCTGTCTTTGAGCACATCTACCACAACGTGTGAAAACACCTTTTCACCAGAAACCTTTTCTCCGGGCGTCAGCATCATATGTTGCACAACCACATGTTGATCATAGATCTAAAAGGAGAGTTGTGGATCGCACTAACTGTCTTAAAATTGCTTTGTTATGCGGGCCACCTATCAAGCCAATGTCTGGTGCAAAGCCTTAGAACCTGACCCTCGGCTGCCGAGCCCTTCTGATTGGCTGGGTGAAGGAAGCATGGATGGGATGGCAGCCACTGTGGACCACCCTTCCGGAAGCTTCACAGAGCTGCTAGGAGCCGATACATCGTGGCTGCAAGAAAGGGTGTACAACGTGCTGCACTTGCAAAATGGCTGCTCTCGAGTGTACTGCCCTTTGCTTCTGCTCAGGAGACTGTTCATCCCAGATAGCAAGCGGATCTGGGCCATATACAGGCCAGATCTGGCCCTTGTGGCTTAGTTCCGGCCCATATATGGCCCAGAATTATTACACATAAGCTTGCTATCTGGGTATGTTATTGTATGGTGGGTAAGATGCGGCGGGTTCTATTGGGGGTCAGCTCTATGTTCCCACAGTCCAATGGTCCCGCAGCCCATTGGTCCCACATTACAAAGACTTTATTTTTATTTTTTTTCAAAATTAGACCCAATGGTCCCACAGCCCAACCATTGGGCTGTGGAACCATAGAGCTGTGGAACCATTGGGCTGTGGGACCATTGGGCTGTGGGACCATTGGGCTGTGGGAACATAGATCTGTGGGACCATAGATCTGTGGGAACATAGACACGCTCCCGTTGTATTTTATGGTGGATTGAGATGCCAAGATGACAACGCTGCTTATTCACACATTGTGTGAAGTCCACTTTATTGAGCTTCTGTGTTTGTGTATGGTGGATGTTTCCCCTATTTGTTCATGCATAAACATAAACACAATTGATATTTCCTATACTGCTGTCAAAATGCCAGTCTGTTTGCACTTAACATGTTTTTGAAAGATTTTTCAAGGTGCCCACCCACATCCATTGTATGACCAAAACGGCGGTAGAGCAATTATCAGACTTTCTAAAAAAGTGCTAGTTTAGTCAACGTTTTGATCTGAACCATTGGATCAGTAACCTTAAAACAGGGCTAAACATGCATTTTCCCTTTACTACTCCTTTAATATGTTGGTCTAAAGCAGCCTTTTCTGGCATGTTCTCCACAGCTCTGTCATTTCTGAGTGAAGAGCTGTTTTCTTGCCTCGTTCACCCTAACCCTATCCCTATCCCTAACCCTATCCCTAACCCTATCCCTATCCCTAACCCTATCCCTAACCCTAACCCTTTCCTAACCCTTTCCTAACCCTAACCCTAACCCTAACCCTAACCCTAACCCAATGAAAACTCGCGGGGGCGTGGTTATGGCAGAAGTTTGTTGGTAAAAAAAATCACGCTGGCCGGTATGCCTAGCCCGCACCACGTGTTGCATTCTGGGTGTTGTAGGTCGCAGCCAGCAGCTCCAGATCAACTTTTCCTTCCAGGCTCCAGCGACACGCCGACCGAAGCGCTGCTCTGGGGGCGGGGGACGACCGACCCTACCGACCCGACGGACTTTCTCATTCAATGTGAACCACCGTCGAAGCGTCATATTTATGCCTGCAATATAAAAACGCCGTGGATAAACCGAGCTCGTCCTACATTACGTGAAGGTAGGTGCATTTCCCAAACGTAGAAACTTGTCACACGGCTTTTCCTAACAGCCTGCTGCTCCTCCCACCCGTAGAGCCTCGAACCAGTCCCCTGGCAGGTAGCTGGGCTGGTGCATGTGCAGGAATTAACTATTACAACTGGGTTAAAGTTGCGTATCGTTATATATCGTGGCGTTTCTGTTGACGTGTTTGTGAAGTGCGTGTATTTAGACGCACACGGAATAGTTGCCATTCCTCCACGCACGCACGCACGCACGGTCGCTCGAGGTGTTTTCACAGGCGAGACTCTTCCTTCCTTCCTGATGATGATGATGATGAAGATGATGATGAGACTCTTCCTTCCTGCAACAGAGAGGTTTGGTACAGAGAGAGAGAACTTCTGGGCACGTCTGGCGTTTCTGTGAACAACACGAAAAGCGACATTCAGTCGCCTACTATAGGCTGGGCTACATGGTGGACATGTTCTGGTTTATTTGACACCAGTCTACCTGTCACGCTAGACTAGGCACAGGTCCACTGTCACTACGTTACGCCCAGTTTGACTGTGTGCTTCGTCCGGTTGAAGGTAATAATGGTCCAGTGGTTGTGCAATAGCCTGCTAAGGCATTTATACCGAGCTTTAATAAACATTGGCAATAGTGAATGACATTTTTGTACAACGCCAATGCCACCGCACACTAACAAGTACAGTAGTAGCCTACTAAGTGACCACCGGCCATTGAACCTTACCGTGTTTTGCGTCCTACAGGCTATCATTCATTTACAGTAAGTGAACTCGGCTTGCTCAGTAGGTCTACGTGTGATAGGGATTTTCCGTCAGATAATCACATTTTAACGTCTTTAGACAGTGAATACATGTTTTTTAGAGAATAGTTGAGACTGTTAGAAGCAAAAGTGGTGGTCTGGTACAGTAAAGTCCTTTGCCTGGGTCCAGACCTTTGAATCCGCCCTCGCCACCGAGTTCTCTGATTGTTCTGGAAAAATGAAGAATGAGTGAAGATCTGGACAAAGACAAATTCTGTCTGCTATCAGGCAACAAAGTCCTGCTTGGGTATCTGGATGTAGTCTCTTCTGCAGTGTAGGGTCCATTATGTAGGATAATCATAAGGAGATGCAGGGGCAAAAAAACATCCACTTTCAAATACTGAAATATATATATATAATATACGTTTTTTATATTAGATCTGGATACATCATGGTTGGGTCAGGTGGCTGTGTGCTGTATCATGAGAGGTTACTGTTGCTTGTTGGATACAGTTCTGAAGACGCATTGTTCTCAGATGATCCAGGCTGGTCCAGTCTGGTTCTTATCGCTGCACTGTCCCTCGGCTTGCTACTTCTCCAGGGTCAGTGTGTGTGTGTGTGTGTGTGTGTGTGTGTCCAAGCTGGTGTCCAAGCTGGTGTCCACCCCCAGATTCACAGTCACTACACCACTATGATGATGTGATTGTGGTTATCTGCATCCACCACCATGAAGGCACCACACCCTCTCTTACTCACTCACTCACACAACAACAACAACCACATCCATCCATCCATCCTCAGGAAAATGAGTGGCCATGGCTAACTATAGCAACCACCGTCCTCACAGACTGTACTGAACAAATGCAGATTGGTTTAATGCAAGTGTAAAAGGCCTGACCCTCGACCTCTGCCTAGCCTCACTTCCTCCTGTTCAGGTTGACGATGCCACCGGTGTGCCCCTCCTCCGTCATGAGTGAATTACTCCACTCCCTCTCCCTGCTGGCCTGGGATTAGATTAGACTAGATTAGGGAAGGGTGGGGGTCTTCCTCAGTCCTAATTACTATGTTTCTCGTTAATAATCTGCCTCCTCACATCCCCCACCACTCTCCCACCCTCCCGACCGGGGCGGGGCTGGGCTGGGCGGGGCCTCCACCGGCTAGTTAGCCTGGTAATGAGCTGACACCGTTTGGTCCTTCTGGGACATCAGTGTCATTATGGATATTTAACATAGCTAGTTCTTCTAATAGACCAGGCATTACCGTGTGACTATTGGACTATTATTATTTTAATTTAATCTTTATGTAACGAGGAAGATTAACTAGGAATTGAACATTTTCTCATTAGCAGCAATTTGCTCATATATTCCATTCCATAGTATGTGTGTTTCCATCAATGAATATGTAATTATGTAGATCTGACTGTATCAATCTGGGTCTAACACAGTTTATTAGAGTAATTCATGTAATATGTAGCCTTACTAACCTAATGGTTCTTAATGTTGTTGGATTTATTGAATAATCGTGAAACTAGTATGTTGGACTGTAGCATTTAACTGTCTGTCGTGGCTTCTTCTTATTTTTTTAATCAAAATATCTTTTATAAACTGAGAAACCAGATCAGTTGTCTTTGTTTGAACTCGCAAGGAGTGGCACAGTTTAATTAATAATAAATGAATTCTTTATTGATCGCTGAGTGGAAATTGATTTTACCAGTTGCTACCCAGCTGAAGCCGTTACAATTAGGTCTTTAAAACCACACAATAACAAGACAACATCAAGATTTATTCACCATCAAGGATTTATTCACCATGTGATGTATACTCCAGTTAAGTTAACATTTAGGCCTATTTCAGTGTTTATCAGTGAATGCTCTGATGAAGGTCTAAAGCTAAGCTATAATTGAAGTGAAACACTCTTAAATTGGAATCTAATTGTGCGTAAATCTTTTTCTACCAGTGTTTCCCAGCATGCCCGGCTGTAGAGGCTTGTTCCAGCTCACTCCTGCCTGTTGAAAGCAGAGAAGGACATTGGCAGTCAGAGCGTACTCTCTCTCTCTCATGTGGCCATAGGGGACTTTCATCATAAATATTTAGATGTGAAAAAACAGATTTGAAGGCGGCTTCGAATGTTGACACTAACTGGTGGTCGTTGTCTTGTGAGTTGTCGACAACTCAATCTGGATTAGGAAGGGATTGTGTTTGTTTGGTGGGGACCACACCCCACACACACACACACACACACACACACACACACACACACACACACACACACACACACACACACACACACACACACACACACACACACACTCCAGGCTAACCTGAAGGGAACAATGTTTAGGCTAGATGACAAATGACTCTTTCAAATTGAATTAAGGCCAGTGTGATGATCTGTTTAGATAATAACAGTTTATAAAAGCTTGAGCTTGTTTCTGTGTGAATAATGTGACTCGTTCCTGTCTGTGTGCCTCTTTCCTGTCTGTCTTTCCTATTCATGCCTGCTGTCTGCCTGTCTCTGTCTGTCGTGTGTGTGTGTCTGTCTGTCTGTCTGTCTGTCTGTCTGTCTGTCTGTCTGTCTGTCTGTCTGTCTGCCTGCCTGCCTGCCTGCCTGTCTTTGAATTCATGTGAAATATAAATGAATAATAGCCCTAGTCTATGAAACATTCTGGAAGCATCTTTATTCAAGCAGGTTCGATGCAGAATCCTCTCTTTCCTTATGGTGGATGCAAATATATTGAACATGCAGCTGACAGAAAGTGGGCCCACTGGTCTGTCCAGTTTAAGTGTGTGTGTCTTTGTGTGTGTGTGTGTTTGTCTTTGTGTGTGTGTCAGTCTTCATTGTTCATCTGTGTGCTTTTTTGTGTCTTTGTATTTGAGTGTGTGTGTGTGTGTGTGTGTGTGTGTGTGTCATGGGTGTAGGCTTTTGGGGGAGGGGATGGCAGAGCGGAGAAGCCCCATGAGAGACAGGGGGGAGGGATTTTTAAATGCCTGTGTGTGTGTACGCACGCACGCGTGTGTGTGTGTGTGTGTGTGTGTGTGTACGCACGCGTGTGTGCGTGTGTGTGTGTGTGCGCACTTCTCCACCTGCTCTCCACAACCAGATTATCTTAGCCTCTTCATTCTGTCTCATCGCTTAAAGTGTTTTGTCATCCAGGCGTGGGTCTCTTCTTCTGTGGTGCGTCTGGCGAGGCTCTGAAGTCTTTGGCAGAAACGCTGTAATTGTAGCCTCCGCTCACCTCGCTAAGAAGGGAGGCTTTTTTGGAATTATGATCAAGTGCAGTTGCCAGCTGATTAAATGCATTGCTTTGCTTCCCACAACACACAATCTGCCAAACCATCTGTTTCTCTGAATGTCTTCAGTCCAAATTGGCGCGCGTGTGTCTGTGTCTGTGCGTGTGTGTGTGTGTGTGTGTGTGTGTGTGTGAGAGATTCCACCCGGCCAGCGAATCAACACCTTAGTCTGCCTCTACAAATCCGAGCTGTCACCTCCTCTACTGGATGGCAGGAAACGCAGTTGCGGGATGCTTTCCAGAGCGTCTTCTGTGACGGCACGCGCACACACACACACACACACACACACAAGTATGCACATAAACACCAATACACACAGGCACAAACATGAACACAGCACACACACACACAGGCACATGAATACACATACAAACAGTCTCTCTCACTTAAAGTTAAGCCGTGTACCGGGGAACGCCCTTGCTGCAGTATTGCGTCACTGACCCCCGCGTGCACCTGTAACTATGAGCGTGTATCTAGTTCCTGATTGGGCGATTCGGTCTTTGATTTGCGAATAGTAATGAGGCGATGATGAGGATGAAAGAGAGCTGGGAGGCGGAGCCTATTCTCCAGGGGCTCAGTTAGCAGGATGTTCAGCCTGGCAGGCCGCTACTCTGCCGGGGGGGGGTCTGTGCCTGGGTGGGGGGATGAGAGGGAATGGAAGGGGGAGATGATGGCCAGGGCTGTGTGTGTGTGTGTGTGTGTGTGTGTGTGAGTGTGTGTGTGTGTGTGTGTGTGTGTGTGGGATGGGTGTTTCTGGGAGGGGGGGGGGGGCGAGGGCCTGTGCAGCCTGCAGCCTCCTCCAGGGCTGATCCCAGCAGATTAAAGGGGGTGGGGGGGGGGGGGGGGTTTAGGGGGGGCTAGGGACCTTGGAGTGCACAGACAGATTAGCACCCCTCGCCTCCTTACCCCCGCCCCCCTCACCCCCCCCCCCCATCCCAGACACAGATCCGGTCAAGCGGTGTCCGGGTGTGTGAGGAGCTCTTCTCCCTCCCCGGCACTGCTCAGAAAGAAGGAAGCACCACACACACCTACACAAGCGCACACACACACCTACACGAGCACACACACACACACCTACACGAGCACACACACACACACCTACACGAGCGCACACACACGCCTTCAGTCTCAACTCCTCCGATAAAACACGCTCTGAGTAGATAGGAAAATGTAATCCCCCTCACTGTTTAACTTGCATTTCATGCATATTAAAAACATCTGAACCAGCGGAATACCAGACTTCATCAATCTGACTTCCTCCACACACGAGGACAACGCTGGGATTGACCAGGACCAGGACCAGGCCTTATCTCGTTGCCATCTGCGGTTGTTGGATACAGCAGGAGAGATGTGGGATTATGCCGGCATAATCTGGGGCCCGTTTAGGGGGAAACAAGGTACTTAGCCTCCTGTAGGTCTCCAATGCTAGCTTACGTTTCCCTGACAAGACCAAAAAATGGAATGACTCATCTCTCGTAGGGCTGGGTTAAAAAAAAATCGATTAATCGATTCTGAATCAAAAGATTCATTTAATTTTTATTTAATGAATGAATGAATACATGAAGGAATGAATAGTTAATTAAATCATTCAATGATTCATTCATTCATTCATTTTTGGAAATCAGCATCGATACCCAGCCCTAGTATTGATGTTTTGCATAACTTGGCAGTCATGTAATTAAGGTTACAGCTAAAAATAAAACAGGTTTTAGTAACACTAACCGAATCGATATTGAATCGAATCGAATTGAATCGTGATAATCGATTCTGAACCTTGTGAATCGGAATCGAATCGATTCTTGAAATTCGAATCGATACCCAGCTCTAATCTCTCGTTATGTTCTCTAGATCTCTGTCCCCCTCTCTTTCCAGGGCCATGTGTAGTCCCTTTATAAGTCATGGTATTTATGTTCATTAGAGACCGTGAGAGAGACACTGAAGGTTTTTACAGACGGAGAGACCAATATGGACTCAAATCTGTGTGATTCTCACATGGTCTGCAGTATAGCCTGTGGGTAGAGTTAGCCTTGGCTAAACAAAACAGCCTAGCTTAAAGGGTTTGTGTCTGTGTTTGTGGACTGATACAGTATTAGACCAGCACAGTGTGTGTGTGTACACTCTAAAATGAAAGGGTGCTTTATATAATAGCCTACAATAGAAGCTTTTATAACAATATAAGAACCATCTGAAAGAAAGGAGAACCATTTTCAAGAACCATCTCAAACAGCACCTCAGAGATCGTCAGGTTCCTATATAGAACCTACTGTAAGCAAGGGTTCTATATACTTTTTTAAAAATATAAAGTCAGTGTAGACTTACAGTCAGCGAGTCTGGCTCTACTGTAAACAGCCCTAGGGTTAGACCTGCGTGTGCTTTGCTGTTTTACTCAGCTTGTTTTGTCTGTAGAGCTGCAACAAAGGAATTTCCCCCCGGGGATCATTAAAGGACTATCTGTTCTATCTATCTATGTTTACATTACGTTGCTGCTCACTCTTATCACGCTGTATCACATCAACAACAAAACTTTAGTCTCTGACCGTCACCACTAAGGTCTGAGGCATAATCTTGTGTGTTATAATAACAGCGCATAACCAATTGGTTTTCCCCCCTCCCCAGATAAGAACAGTCCATTAAAAAGGTAGTTGGAGTAGGAAAAGACAGGTATTTTACAGAGAAATCAAATGTAAACATTAGTTTAACATTAAGCAAATCAGATGTGCTGTATTCCTTTGCTATCTGATCAAGTCCTTTCTTTCGCTGACTAAACAAATGTCAGTCTCCCAGAACGCTATGACTGTTTCCTGTTGCCATTATTACACACTGTTTCCATAGAGCTTGTTTGGGGCTGACAAAAGCACAGAGTGGTTACACCATGATGAATCCAGATGAAAGTGTTAATCTTACTCAAACATAGCCACAAAAGTAACAACATAGGCCATTAACCGTAATTGCCCCAAAATTAATAATTAAAATGTTTGGAAGGGAAAAGATAGAATCTGGCTCATATTTTTCTTCCAAAAAGCATCTAGCTTGTTGTGGAACATTACCCATAATGCATAATACATTCCAAAAATCTAAAGGGGAATGACTTTTCATTATGGCCCAATTTTAGCTAAATAGCTAGTAGTCGCTAAGCTAAACTAATGAACTTCTCTACAGCTGACCCCAGAAGTGACCCACACCAGCATGTCCTGTGGCTTGTCGCTAGGCTAACAGTTTCTGTCCAGCGATGACCCAAGACTATCCTCTTAGAGGAGCTAGGAGCCAACTAGTCTTTTGAATAGGCTAGGCTCCGCTAGGCTAGGATAGGCCATCAAGACTAACAGTTCGTCTTGAGCGGGTCCCCGATAAACACGGCCTATCCCAGGGCTGCCAAGTCTCACGTATTGAGTGTGAGACACGCATTTCAGCCTCTTCTCACGCTCACACGCCACACTTTACAATTCTTAAGCGTAGAAATGACCACCCGTGAAATACTAGCAGTTCAGGTGCAAATACTAGGCTACTATGTAACTTTCCTGTCGTGTTTGCAGGTGTCTGTGAACCAACCTATTCACAGCAAGCAGACTTGTTTCTCTAAAGCTATGCTAACGCTAGGTAGCTAACTGGGACTGTCACTCATGACTAGCTGTATTGTGCCAGGCAGCTGAATAATGTATCAAAGAAGTTTAACATTTATTTGGGTTTGCAGGCTAGAATAACTAGCCTGGCTCAGGAGATCAGGCTGGCAACGCCAGGCTATAGCTTAACCTGTCTTTTTTTACAACTGGTCAGTTGATATGCAATATCATTCATGGCTAGCTAGGCTAGGTAGCAAAGTCAACTTGCCCAGCTGGCATGGTTACTAGGGCTCATTGTTTGTCGCTATGGAGTAGTAGTTTGTTATTTCTGGGTTGGCTACTTGCTGGAAGCAAAGGAGGCAGCCATTTTAGATTTCACTTACAGGTATTGTTCAAAACCCTACTCTGTGTGGAACATGTTAGAATAATAGCCGCGATCACCAATCATATTTATATAATGAAAATCCTCCCATTTCGATTAAAGGTCGATTGTTCAGCTCATCCCTAGATACAACTAGCTAGTCGCCAGAACTTCTATTAGTAGTCGCTCCTTAAGTTGACGTAGCCTAGTAGCTTAGTCGCTAAGGCTAATTTAAAGCTACCGTATGTGATTTTCATGAGATTTTAAACATTTAAATATGCTATCTATATTGCATTGAGAAATTGAGAGGGGTCAGGGAATGAGCTCCTCTGTGACACACGTGTCTTTGCACACTATGGTTTAGCTCTGCTACTGTACAGCAATTCCAAAATTAGCTGTCAGGGAACTCCTCCCATAGAGGCGTGGCCACACCTATTTGAAAGCGTACATGGGTGCTGAGATTAAACCAGCAACACGGGGCATTCTTCAACAGCCTTATTTGGGAACGTGGGTGTCCCCAAAACCACAAACCCCGAGCGTGAAGCACACTCTGTCAGATGGAATGTTCCCTCACTTCTCTCTTGTGGCCATGCTCATAGCGCAAAAGTTACATAACGTAGCTTTAAGCCAACAGTTTCTCCACTCCAACCCTGACCCCTGTGTGGAGACTTCCACTGTCCAGTGTGTGTTTAGTGTTTGATCTCTGCATGTTTGTTCTGACTGAACACACAGCTCTGTGAAAACACACGAAACATGACATTGAACGTGAGTTCCAAGGTAGGACCGGGGAGTTGAGCATTAAGCTACAGTAGCAGACATATCGGGCTATTGTACAGTATGGTTCGGAACTCAAAAGACAAGGCGGAGTAGGCTACCAACTTGTTCAATACGAATCAGAGCTAGAAACTTGTCTTATCCTCTACAGGACAGGGAAGAGAAGGGTAGGAAGCTAGTTAAGACAGAGAAGGCTGGTTAGTACCAGGGAGTTGGGTAGTTAGCTACATGGTTAGTTTTAGTACCAGGGAGTCCGGTAGTTAGCTACACGGTTAGTTTTAGTACCAGAGAGTTAGCTAGTTAGCTACACGGTTAGTTTTAGTACTAAGTAGCTAGCTAGTTTTAGTTCCAGGGAGTTCGGTAGTTAGCTACACGGCTAGTTTTAGTTCCAGGGAGTTCGGTAGTTAGCTCCACGGCTAGTTTTAGTACCAGGGAGCTAGGTAGTTAGCTACACGGTCAGTTACCAGACAGCTAGGAGCTTGGCTGCCGTAGCTCGGTGAAAGGACACGACCACGCAGACAAGACAGGACGGGAGAGAGTAGTCTGGCAACGGCGCAGAGCAGGACATCCTGTCCTGAAACACACTGCTTTCCTGTCTCTCCCTCCTGACCCCTCTCCTCTCATCCCTTTCCCCCTCTCCCTCTCTCTTCCTCTCTCTACCTCTCTCCCAACCCCTCTCCGCCTCGCTCTGTCTCTTCCTTCCCGTATCCCTTTACCCCCCCCTCCCCCCTTCCAATTCTCCTCCTTGACCCTGCGTTTTTAACCGCCTGTATCCAGACCAGGCAGATAATGAAGTTTGGCTTCTTAGCCCGTTGAGTTGGGTCAGGGGGGAGCAGGGAGCAGGGCCCTTCGCAACGGTGCCAATTTGTCCCGTGTCTTTTGTCTTCTCCTGTTCACAAGGCCCTTTATCGACAGGACGCCACACACCGGCCGCGGTTGCAAAGCCCGTCAAGGGATGGAAGAAGAAGGGACTTCGGACGAGCCGACACCCTTTTAATACTAGAGAGTCTCTCCATTCAACCGCTGTCAGCACCCCCCCTTTCCCATCCTTCACCTCTCCCTCCCTCCCTCCTCCCTCCCTGCCCCCTACACCCCTCCCCCCTCCTCCCCTGGGAAACACACACTCTCTCCCCCAGCTGATTTACACCCTCAGGCTAACGAGTAGATGTGCCGCCCAGTAGCCAGCCCGTCGGCGAAAGTGTTTTTATATTTCATTTCAGTGTGTGTGTGTGTGTGTGTGTGTGTGTGTCTGTCTGTCCATTTTGTGTGTGTGTCTGTGTCTGTCCTTGTCTGATGTGTCTGTGTAATGTTATGTCTGTGTCTCTCTGTGTATGTGTCTGTCCTTTTGTCTGTCTGTGTAACGTTATGTGTCTGTGTCTCTGCGTATGCGTTTGTCCTTTCGTCCGTGTCTGTGTAAGGCTATGTGCGTCTCTGTATCGGTGTGTTTTCGTGCGCAGTACGTGTGCGCATGTGTGTAACACCGTGTCCTAACTACACGCGACGCGAGCGAGCGTCAGCGACAAAATGCGTTCCATTGCTTTGTTTTCTATTGTTATGTCCTAACTGGACACGAGCGACGCAGCGCAACGTTTTAACTGCCCTTTTGACGTTAGGACACGGTGTAAGCAGTACAGTAGGAGGCCTTGAGTCAGGCCTACTGTGCAGAACAGCCAGCCTATCAGAAGGGCCCGGGCCTCATCGCCTGCCCTGTCCCCGTTTGGCAGAGCTCGTTCTGGGCTTGCCTCCTGTCACTGCTCCCTGGCTGGTCTGCCTGGCTGTCTGGCCTGCTGCCTAATCATGGTTGTTGTTGTTGTTGTTGTTGAGTATGTGACTGAGGCCTCTTGTGAAGATGTATTTTTACTCACTCTCTCCTCCCGCCTTTCTCCTTTTCCATCGCTGCATCCTTTCTCCTCTCTCCTTCCTCTCCACCGCCTCTGTCACTCCCCCTCTTCCTTCCTCTCCTTCCTCCCTCTGTCTTTTCTCTCTCTCCCTCTCTCCCTCTCTCTCTCATTCTCTCCCTCTTTGTATCCTCTCTCTCCGTCTCTCTCCCTCTCTTTCTTTCCCTCTCTGTATCCCTCTCTCTCTCTACATCTCTCTCTCTCTCCCTCTCTCTCTCCCTCTCTCTCTCTCTCTCTCTCTCCCTCTCTCTCTCTCTCTCTCCCTCTCTCTCTCACACACACACACACAGTCTACCCCCACCAGTGTGCGTTTGTGTGGGATGTGAGATTTGCGGGGCAGATTATAGACTGTGTAATAATGTGTGTCAGAGACAGGGGTGGCAGTTTAATTGCTGCCTTTGCGACGCTGCTGTCTGAAAGCAGACACATCTGTTTCACTGCCTGCCTTAGAAAAGGGTGAGCAAAGTTCACACACACTCCTAACATTCACACACACGCACGCTGGAATGAAGGCACATGCAACACACACACACACACACACACACACACACACTGCCATTAAGCTTGTTTATATTACAGTAGGCTATATAAACCACCAATCTTTTAAACAGCCTCTGTTCACCAATCAGAAAGCTTGCACGGTTTTGGGTTTGGCTTAAGTAAAGAAACGAGATTGTTCAATTAGGAGAATATATGTGATTTTGGGAGAGGTCTAAATTTGGTAGGAGGCTACGCGCGTGTGTTTGTGTGTGTGTGTGTGTGTGTGTGTGTGTGTGTGTGTTAGCAGATGATACTGGTGCTGTCGGTGCAGATGTAATGGAGAGGAGATTATTCTCAGGCATCAGATGTGTTTGAATCTCCCCCAGATTAAGGATTAAGTATAGATTAGCAAAATATGCCACAGGAATGTAGGTTATGTCAGCATTTGCCGTTACTGTGCATCACGTCTGTCGTCGGGCAGATTTAATGGTTTAGGCATTTATGTTAAGATAAAATATTTTTAAGCTGTTTGACCAAAGTCCTGTGGTTATTGCACTTTTAAGTCACACGTTAAGATTTTGAGTGAGGTCAGACCCTTTTTAATTATCTCCCTCCCGATTAGGCTAAATCAATGGGGAGATTAATGACGCCAGTACATTAGTATGTGCATTTGTCCGTCCATCACACATGTACCAGAGCCCACCCCGTAGGGGGGCGGCTGTAGCTCAGTTGGTAGAGCGGGTCGTTCAGTGATTGAAGGGTCAGTGGTTCGAATCCAAGCTCCGACTGTCCACATGTCGAAGTGTCCTTGAGCAAGACACCTAACCCTAAATTGCTCCCAATGAGCAGGTTAGCACCTTGCATGGCAG
Source organism: Borostomias antarcticus (assembly GCF_949987555.1). NCBI lineage: Eukaryota > Metazoa > Chordata > Actinopteri > Stomiiformes > Stomiidae > Borostomias > Borostomias antarcticus. The sequence goes on from NW_028176045.1 coordinate 19,781, forward strand.
CTACCGCCATTGGTGTGTGAATGTGTGTGTGAATGGTTGAATGAGAGGCCATTGTAAAGCGCTTTGAGTGCTGCTAAGGTGGAAAAGCGCTATATAAGTGCAGTCCATTTACCATTTACCATATTTTTCCCACTGCCAGGTACATTTTGCTTTGTACATCAAAAAAACAACGCTCAGTATAAAAGTATAGTCTTGTTTACCCCGGATAGCTCAGAGTTTGAGCTGTTCAGTAGCTCTTTTGGTGCTTGTGTTTAGAATTCATAGTTGTTTGTGTCGTCTGCCTCCTCATCTTAACAAGTAGGCAAGCAGTCAAGAACTAGGCTACCAATAAAAGAAAGCGTAAAGAATTACAGACACAAGTGATGTTATTGAATAGAATCTAGATAAAAGGGTTAGGGTTTGAACTAACAGAAATATACAGTATATTTTTGTTATATGTATATATGGCCACTAAGCTGTACAGTAGTTTGAGGGGACAAAATGCGGACAGATTTCAAAATACTGTCATAAATTCAGTTTTTCAAGATAAAAATTCAGAAAAATTCCACCCTACATCTACATTTTTTTTTTCGTGAACATTGGAGATTTATTGAGCGAGTATTTGCAGTAGCTGCATACAGTACTGTTTAACAGTAAAACACTTTAATGCGCTGTGGGCTCAGTTTTTTATATTTCAAAAATCTGTGAAGATCGTTTGTGGAGGACAGTCTGAAGATGTAGCAACTGGGGTGTCAGTTGACCAAATAATGTGGGAGGAGTAGGGTTTGATAGGTTTTGTGTTTTATAAGAACAACTTTCATCATGCTCACACAGCATGAATTATAGTTATAGGTTTTACAGAGAAAAACAGGGTGATGGACTTCATAATTCCTGCCAGCTCGAAGCATATGGACCTTTCTGCTCACGTATTGGTGGTTGTTGCAAAGTGATAGCACCTACGGCTGATTTGTATTGACTTTTTTAACGTTTTAAACCTTAGACGGTTGCTGTAGCACCACCATCACAGACTATTGCCCCACAATGCCAGTTGAGGACTTCTGGGACAGGACTGGATCTGTGTGCAAAGTTTGGTGATTTTTCACGCAGGGGAAGTCAGACTTTCTAGGAAGATTCAGATTCAGACTATTGGGAAATACGGCCACTAATAATAGTCTGTGTCCATCTCTTTTAGGATATAAGGATCTATAATAGTCTGTGTCCATCTCTTTTAGGATATAAGGATCTATAATAGTCTGTGTCCATCTCTTTTAGGATATAAGGATCTATAATAGTCTGTGTCCATCTCTTTTAGGATATAAGGATCTATAATAGTCTGTGTCCATCTCTTTTGGGATATAAGGATCTATAATAGTCTGTGTCCATCTCTTTTGGGATATAAGGATCTATAATAGTCTGTGTCCATCTCTTTTAGGATATAAGGATCTATAATAGTCTGTCCATCTCTTTTAGGATATAAGGATCTATAAAAACTCATCCAGAGCATCGGTCTAGGCTCCTCTCACGTCTCTCTCTCTGTTATGAAGGACCGTGAGACAGACAGTTAGGTGAGACAGACAGACAGGTGAGGCCGTGAGACAGACAGACAGGTGAGACAGACAGACAGGTGAGACCGTGAGACAGACAGGTGAGACCGTGAGACAGACAGACAGGTGAGACAGACAGACAGTTAGGTGAGACCGTGAGACAGACAGTTAGGTGAGACCGTGAGACAGACAGTTAGGTGAGACCGTGAGACAGACAGACAGGTGAGACCGTGAGACAGACAGTTAGGTGAGACCGTGAGACAGACAGACAGGTGAGACCGTGAGACAGACAGTTAGGTGAGACCGTGAGACAGACAGTTAGGTGAGACCGTGAGACAGACAGTTAGGTGAGACCGTGAGACAGACAGTTAGGTGAGGCCGTGAGACAGACAGTTAGGTGAGACCGTGAGACAGACAGACAGGTGAGACAGACAGACAGGTGAGACCGTGAGACAGACAGTTAGGTGAGGCCGTGAGACAGACAGTTAGGTGAGACCGTGAGACAGACAGTTAGGTGAGACCGTGAGACAGACAGACAGGTGAGACAGACAGTTAGGTGAGACCGTGATACAGACAGTTAGGTGAGACCGTGAGACAGACAGTTAGGTGAGACCGTGAGACAGACAGTTAGGTGAGACCGTGAGACAGACAGTTAGGTGAGACCGTGAGACAGACAGTTAGGTGAGACCGTGAGACAGACAGTTAGGTGAGACCGTGAGACAGACAGTTATGAAGGACCGTGAGACAGACAGGTGAGACCGTGAGACAGACAGTTAGGTGAGACCGTGAGACAGACAGTTAGGTGAGACGGTGAGACAGACAGTTAGGTGAGACCGTGAGACAGACAGACAGTTAGGTGAGACCGTGAGACAGACAGACAGTTAGGTGAGACCGTGAGACAGACAGTTAGGTGAGACAGACAGTTAGGTGAGACCATGAGACAGACAGTTAGGGGAGACCGTGAGACAGACAGACAGTTAGGTGAGACCGTGAGACAGACAGTTAGGTGAGGCCGTGAGACAGACAGTTAGGTGAGACAGACAGTTAGGTGAGACCGTGAGACAGACAGTTAGGTGAGACCGTGAGACAGACAGTTAGGGGAGACCGTGAGACAGACAGTTAGGTGAGACCGTGAGACAGACAGACAGGTGAGACCGTGAGACAGACAGTTAGGTGAGACCGTGAGACAGACTGTTAGGTGAGACCGTGAGACAGACAGGTGAGACCGTGAGACAGACAGTTAGGTGAGACCGTGAGACAGACAGTTAGGTGAGACCGTGAGCCAGACAGACAGGTGAGAAAGTGAGACAGACAGTTAGGTGAGACCGTGAGACAGACAGTTAGGTGAGACCGTGAGCCAGACAGACAGGTGAGAAAGTGAGACAGACAGTTAGGTGAGACCGTGAGACAGACAGTTAGGTGAGACCGTGAGACAGACAGTTAGGTGAGACCGTGAGACAGACAGACAGTTAGGTGAGACCGTGAGACAGACAGTTAGGTGAGACCGTGAGACAGACAGACAGTTAGGTGAGACCGTGAGACAGACAGTTAGGTGAGACAGTGAGACAGACAGTTAGGTGAGACCGTGAGACAGACAGACAGGTGAGACAGTGAGACAGACAGTTAGGTGAGTTTCCTGTTTTTCCACACGTGCTGATACAGGGTTTTTTCTGTTTATCTTATTGCGCCACCCCCCACTTCCTCCCCTCGTCATCCTCTTATCGCCCCGGCGTCGCCCGACCGGTCCGTCCGCATTTCTTCCCCAGCAGAGCCGGAGGGCGGCGGTGCGGTGTGGTTCCACCTGCCGTGTGGTTCCACCTGCCGTGTGGTTCCACCTGCCCTGTGGTTCCACCTGCCGCGTGGTTCCACCTGCCGTGTGGTTCCACCTGCCGTGTGGTTCCACCTGCCGTGTGGTTCCACCTGCCGTGTGGTTCCACCTGCCGCGTGGTTCCACCTGCCGTGTGGTTCCACCTGCCAGCCCGCCCGCCCGCCGGCGCGTGCGTCTGTCAGTCTGTCTGAGGTGATCACACTACTACCGTCTTTCACAAGAGGACTTGGCTCAAGTGAATGAGATCTTTTCAAAACAAAGATGGCCCTTCTCCCAAAAAGAGGTAGCGCCTCTCCCTGGGAGGCATTGGGACTTGATCGACTGCTTGAATGGATCAGACTGTTTAAACACACACACTGCCAACACGCTGGGTATTTAAACTGTTTCCTCACTCCCCCTCCGGACTGGGAGAGGCAGGAGATGAGCATGTGATTCAGGGAGGGTAAAAATACAGAATAGCTGAAAGATTCAAGATTCCTTGTATTGGTCACATGTAATGTTCAGGCCAGGGTGCAGTCACAGGGAGATGCTGCTGCCGGCTCCAAGATTATGCTGCAGATAAACTCCAATACACATTTAGTGGGGGAGTTATGGGTGAGTTATGGTTGAGTTATGGGGGGGGGGGGGGTGAGTTATGGAGGGCATGGGTGAGTTATGGGGGGGGCGTGGGTGAGTTATGGGCGGGCATGGGTGAGTTATGGGGGGCGTGGGTGAGTTATGGGGGGCATGGGGTAGTAATGGGAGTGGGGGGTAGTTATGGGGGGATGGGTGAGTTATGGGGGCCATGGGGTAGTAATGGGAGTGGGGGGTAGTTATGGGGGGATGGGTGAGTTATGGGGGGGCGTGGGTGAGTTATGGGGGGGCGTGGGTGAGTTATGGAGGGCAGGGGTGAGTTATGGGGGGCGTGGGTGAGTTATGGGGGGGCATGGGTGAGTTATGGGGGGGCATGGGTGAGTTATGGGGGGCATGGGGTAGTAATGGGAGTGGGGGGTAGTTATGGGGGGATGGGTGAGTTATGGGGGAGGCCGGGGGGAGTTATGTACATGTTATATCTATAGTAAATAACCCCGGGGTGTGTGGGACATTTGCGTTGTAAACGGTTGTGTTGTGTTCACCAGATATCCTGCTCCTCTGGGTGTGGTGGTTCTATACGTTAGACAGTCATTCAGGAGCCGGATGGCCCGCAGAAAGAAGCTCTTCCTGTCTTTCCGTGCTCGCCGCGTGTGCGCGCCATCTTCCCCCCCCCCCCCCCCCCCCTACCGTAGCAGAGAGAACAGTCCGTCGCCTAGAAGGAATAGAAAAGAAGCAGACGAACATAAAATCACCAGACTACCACAGCGTGAGAATCAGACGAGGATCAGGCGGAGTTTACGGGGAGGGGTGGGGGGTCCGGCTCGGTCCGATGGCGCCCACGGACAGCCCCACAGCGCCGCTCACCCGGGAGGGGTCGTTCGCCGCGGTCCTGCCGTCTCACTGGGGGGAAGTATGTGGGAGTGAGGAGGTCTGCTGGTCCCACTATGAATGGGTCCACTCAGCAGACGACCAGTTCACGCTCCGAGGCTCGAACCCATGACTGAGATGTGCGTCTGTTTCGCGTGTGTGTGTGGGGCGGGGGGGGGGGGGGGGGTGAGAGAGAGAGTGTGTGTGTGTGTGGGGGGGGGGTGTGAGAGAGAGAGTGTGCGTGAGTGTGTTTGTGTGTGTGTCTGACAAGAGAGGGAGAGAGATTGTGTTTGTGTTTCCGATGTGTATGTGTGCGTGTGTGTGTGTGTGTGTGTGTGTGTGTGTGTGTGTGTGTGTGTATCCGCTCTGGACTGCAGTGGAAGGACCTCAGACTGAGTCATGTATTGTTCAGAGACACGAGGAGGCAGT
>NW_028176044.1:0-10429 GCF_949987555.1 Borostomias antarcticus
CACCAGTCATCGCTGCTGACCAGCTGTCTCTCTCACACACACACGCGGGACAGCTGTGCTGACTCAATCAGAAGGCTGGCAGTCTGGAAGAGAATCATTCACACTCTTACAGTCCACAGAGTGCTAAAAACACCAAGAGCAGTGGAGTGTAATTTTTTGGTGAAAAAAATACTTTTCAATTATTTTTGGGAGGCCGCATTACAGTATCAGATATTTCAGTTTTGGCTACTTCTGTCACTAAATCATCGTGTCTGGACCGCTGCCACACCAGGTGGAGGCCAGAGTGAACGGCCGTGTGTTTCCTGAGAGCCCACATGTCCAGGGGGCGGGACCCCACGCTCCTGCTTCAGTAAACCAGGAAGCCTGCCACATGGTTCTCCTGACTGGGCAGAGTTCAAATCCACACACATCTGGACCAGTCCTATTCATGGTGACACAGAGAGACCAGACCGGCTGTAATACGACACTTGTTAAACACTCGTACACACTGAGACTCCCTGACAACACTGGCTTCTGTTTCCTGCCAATCCGCACGAGTCGGTCTCCCTGGACCATTTCAAAGAGGGAGAACTATGTGTACACTGAGCGAGGTAGAACTAGGAATGATTACTTTGTAGCTATGCAGATTGTATTTAAAACAAAATGAACGCATAAACAAGTGTGCATTCGCAATAGCTGCGACCACATCAGCATTTTCAATCTGTCTGAATCTTTTCTTGTCTAATTGCTGGATTAGTAGGCTAACAGTCATGCTGTTGGAGTTGCACTTTTATGGACAACAGCAGCATTGCGCTTTTGTGGACATTTTTCTGCCTTGTACATTTCGATTAGTCAACTCCAACTGATTCAAAATGCTGCAGCACATGTTCTTACAAAGACCAGAAGAGGCCTCATATCACACCAGCTTTAAAATCACTGCACTGGTTACCTGTCAATTTTAGAATAGATTAAGGTTATTTTATTAGTCTATAAACCCATACACAATCAAGCACCTAAATACATATCAGACATGCTTATATCTATCTATCTATCTATTGAATATCTAGAATAGGGAGTAACTACACACACACACACACACACACACACACACACACACACACGTGAATCTGAACAAAGTTAAGCATTAAACTGGCAGTGTCAGAAGGTTTGCTGAAGTGTTTTGGGGAATGAGGCGGTTTAGCACGGCCAAATCCAATAATCCATCTCCAGACAAGAACCGCAGTTCTTGTCAGAGCCTTGTTCTACATGTCTGGAGTTAGACAGGCCGCTCTAAGTAGCGAGGCCGTGAGTAAGTGAGTGAGTAGAGGGGCAGGTTGTGACAGGCTAGCGGACAGCCCCGCTGAGGAGAGAGCAGCTCTCAGTGGAGGGTAATAGGCTCTGTGCACCAGCTTCACTACTTCCTGAAAGTCACTTGGCATCTTTATTTCCTGTCCAATATGATTGGATTAAGTGATTAATCAGGTGTGCGCTGGGTCTGCCTCACCCCTGATTAATCAATTAATCCAATCATATAGGACAGGAAATAAAGATGCCAAGTGACTTTCAGGAAGTAGTGAAGCTGGTGCACAGAGCCTATTGTAGAACAGCGCAGGGCAGGGAATGGAGGGTGAACAGGAGTGCTACTGTTCACGCACACTAACACGGTACTGAACATCTGAAACCACACTGGTTGAACACTAGCTAGCCAGCACTGCCTGAACACTAGCTAGCTAGCACTGCCTGAACACTAGCTAGCTAGAACTGCCTGAACACTAGCTAACCAGCACTGCCTGAACACTAGCTAGCCAGCACTGCCTGAACACTAGCTAGCTAGCACTGCCTGAACAGTAGCTAGCTAGCACTGCCTGAACACTAGCTAGCTAGAACTGCCTGAACACTAGCTAGCTAGCACTGCCTGAACACTAGCTAGCTAGCACTGCCTGAACACTAGCTAGCTAGCACTGCCTGAACACTAGCTAGCTAGCACTGCCTGAACACTAGCTAGCTAGCACTGCCTGAACACTAGCTAGCTAGCACTGCCTGAACACTAGCTAGCTAGCACTGCTATCCATCCATGGTAGGCCAGCCCCGGCACTGACTCCCCGACTCTGCTCCCAGCATATCATCGCTGCTCTGGGATCCTACAGTCCAACGTCAAACATCTTTCTTATATAACCCCCCACACACACACACCCACACACACACACATACATACACACCCCCTCACACACACACACACACACACACACACACACACACACACACACACACACGCCCACACACACACATACCCACACACACACACACACACACACACACACCCTCACCCCCTCACACACACACACATATGCACACACACACATACGCACACACACCAGGGCTGGACTGGCCATGTGGCGTACCGGGCAAATGCCCGGTGGGCCGGACCTACTTGTGGGCCGATCTAAAAAAAAAAGAGCTAACGAACGGCCCATAGAGCAGGGACAGCGGCCCATTGGTCCATTTTCTATACTGACACTGGGCTGGCCCAATCATATGTAGGCCCCACCCCTCCCTCTGTTAGTTTCAGGTGTCATTTGCGTGGGCCGTTAGAGAGCCAACTGGCCTGGCCCGCAGTGAATGGCCTGTCCCCCCGTCAACAAATCGCGCAGCCCCCCCCCCCCCCCCCCCCCCCCCCCGTCAACAAAACGAAACTGAAGGTGTTCCATCTCACCGCGTCGGCTCGGCTAGTGGGCCGATTGGGGCTACTTTTCCCGGTAGGAAATATTCACCCAGTCCAGTCCTGACACACACACATACCCACCCACACACACACACACACACACACACACACACACGCCCACACACACGCCCACACACAACACACACACACACACACACACACACAGCCCCTGTACAGATCTGTAAGCATGCTTAGTGTAACTAAGCTCTCGAACCACAGCCCATCTCCAATGACTCCAATCAAACCTAAACTGCAGATAAAGCCGTCTAATTCACCTTCCCAGTCTGAGGAGACGTCTACATGTGGTTCATCGTCTTTACCGAGGCTCAGCAGAGAGCATGGTCCTCTATAGACAGGCCTGTGTGGCGGCACTTTGAAGTGCCCATTACTGAGTGATGATAATGATGATAGCCATCAGCAGGGGGCAGGTCTTGAGTGACGGCCGGGTCTGGCTGGTCCTCTGGGCAAGGCCGACGCCCTAACCCAGCCAAGACCCCGGCTCAAGGGTCCAGAAGTCATCATGTACTGAAAGAGCTAAAGCTACAACTAAAACACACACTGAAAAAAATCTTTCACTAGGCACACACACATCGCATGCTTATACACACACACACACACATCGCATGCTTATACACACACACACACACACACATCGCATGCTTATACACAAACACACACATACACACACACACACACACACACACACACACACACACACACACACACACAGTGACACGCATGTGCATGGTCTAGGAATACAGATCAGCGATGCAGAAGTCAGTGAGATGCAGCCTAATAACGCTCTCTCACTTCTGTCTTGTGCCAAATGGTATTTCATGCAATTGAAGTGACAAAAGAATGCATTCACTTGAAGTACACTGCTTTCAGAATAACAATGAAACCCATTTCAATGAGTCTTTATTGTTTAGTGTGAACGGCCCCCTGGGGTAGCTCTCCGGTGCCACAGCTTAGTGGGTGAGTAGGAGCACGATGCCCAAAAATGAGAACTAACAACAAATCAGTCCTGATTTACAACAATAGAACAACATGAACTCGCATCCGGCGCCCCAGAGAGATACTTGGACTAATTACGCGCTGGAACACCAATTGTCTTTATACAAACACAAACACGCAAACCACATGAAGACAGAGTCCAGGAGGCACACGTCCGCACGCGAGGCTGCTGTGGAAGGACAGGGGGACAGCTGACAACAGACCGCAGTCGGCAAACTATGAGCGCTCGTGTTGGTAGGAATCAGGCATCATAACAGGCCTCCGAGCTCACGTGTCAACATGTGACGACATGTCAACGCCAGAGAGACTAGCATACACACACACACGCGCACACACGTACACACACGTGCATTCACATTAACTGGAGTGTGCATGTGTGTGTGTGTGTGTGTGTGTGCACGTGTGTGTGTGTGTAGACTGGGCTATAGCCCAGCTCCCTGTTGTGGTGCAGGAATGAGAGTATGAGAGGTTGGTGGCGTTAGAGATCGTTCTAGAACGGGTCTAGAACTAGGGTGTCGCTCTGTCTCTCCGCCCAGGCCCGTTCCTCCCCGTCCTATCGGGCCGAGCAGAGACCGGCACTGGACTAGGAAGGAAGGCCTGAGGCCCACCAGGTCCGACCAGCGCCACCAGAGGGGTTCATCACCACGCATCATGATGTCAGCGAGGTCCTCTGAGCCGGGAGCTCTGGGAGCTCTGGGAGCTCTGGTCTGGCCTCCAGCTCAGTCTGAATGAGGAGCCGTTTCAGAGCCAATGGGTCCGAGCGGACAGGGGGTTTTGTCCGCTGTACAGTGGAGAAGATTCACCCTCGCCCCCGAGCGACCACACGCTGCTGTCCAGGAAGACGTAACGGTTTTCCCCTCGTTCAATTCGATTTCTCACTTAGCTGTGACCGGAGGGGTGAACCGACCCACCCTGGTGAACCGAGCCCTCCGGCTGTCTGAGCCGTTGATCACTACTGACAGCAGACTGGCACGTTTCTGAGTGTCTGAGGGGGCGCTGGTGAAAGGCTGCACAACTAGGAGGAATTTCCTGCCGTCGCAAAAACAGAAACATCCTCCACTCCGGCGCCCAGCCCACCGGACTTCCACCACGGGCCCTGATAACATTCTTGGGCTCCGGCGCAGGAGCCATCTGGTGATGGGAGGAGAATCCCATTCATTCGCGGGGAAATGTGATTAGTTCAGTTCAGTTCAGTCAGGTCTAACAGATCAGAGGGCAGATAGATCACAAACCAGTCTCGGGGGGAAAAATAGTGAGAAAATGTCTTTTCGATTACATCACGAACTGTTATCTGTTACAATCGGTTAATAAATCTTGAAGGGTTTTCGTGTTCCCTGCTGGATCAGACTGGGCTGTCTGCTCCCTGCCCGCTGACCGCTGACTGGTTCTCTGGACCAGGGAGACGCGTACCTGAGGTCCAGCGCTGTGTGAGCCATGCTAAGGGTCAGGGGTCAAGGGTCAGGTCAGACTGGATACAGTAAAAATTAACCCCAGTCATTCAAGTGACTGCGGGGACACTGTGAAGTCAAAGAAGGATACAGATAACAAAAAGAAAACGGAACCAACATTCAAGTCAAACTGGAAGCTGGGTCAGTTCAGAGAGACGGACAGACCAGGAAGGATGAGGTGGAGTTTTCTGTGCTAACAGCTGGGCCAGCTGAGCTCAAGGGTGACACAGATGTTCAGAGAGGGAGGGAGAGAGAGGGAGGGAGACAGAGAGACGGAGAGAGAGGGAGGGAGAAAGATACAGGGAGAGAGAGGGAGGGAGAGAGAGGGAGACAGAGACGGAGAGAGAGGGAGGGAGAAAGATAGAGGGAGAGAGAGGGAGGGAGAGAGAGGGAGACAGAGAGACGGAGAGAGAGGGAGGGAGAAAGATAGAGGGTGAGAGAGGGAGGGAGACAGAGAGACAGAGAGAGAGGGAGGGAGAAAGATAGAGGGAGAGAGAGGGAGGGAGAGAGAGGGAGACAGAGAGACGGAGAGAGAGGGAGGGAGAAAGAGAGGGAGAGAGAGGGAGGGAGAGAGAGGGAGACAGAGAGATGGAGAGAGAGGGAGGGAGAAAGATAGAGGGAGAGAGAGGGAGGGAGACAGAGAGACAGAGAGAGAGGGAGGGAGAAAGAGAGACGGAGAGAGAGGGAGGGAGACAGAGAGACAGAGAGAGAGGGAGGGAGACAGAGAGACGGAGAGAGAGGGAGGGAGACAGAGAGACAGAGAGAGAGGGAGGGAGAAAGAGGGAGAAAGAGAGAGGGAGAGAGACGGAGGGAGGGAGACAGAGAGACAGAGAGAGAGGGAGGGAGAAAGATAGAGGGAGAGAGAGGGAGGGAGAGAGAGGGAGACAGAGAGACGGAGAGAGAGGGAGGGAGAAAGATAGAGGGAGAGAGAGGGAGGGAGAGAGAGGGAGGGAGACAGAGAGACAGAGAGAGAGGGAGGGAGAAAGATAGAGGGAGAGAGAGGGAGGGAGAGAGACGGAGAGAGAGGGAGGGAGAAAGATAGAGGGAGAGAGAGGGAGGGAGAGAGAGGGAGACAGAGAGAGGAAGAGAGAAAGAGGGAGAGAGAGGGAGTGAGAGAGAGGGAGACAGAGAGAGGGAGAGAGCAAGAGGGAGAGAGAGGGAGTGAGAGAGAGAGAGAGGGAGAGAGAGACAGAGAGATTGATGAATGATGATGATGAGGTGTAGCTTTCTGTACTCACCATACTGGCAGCTGGGCCCGTTGAAGCCGGCAGGACAGTCACACAGCTGGGTGGACCCCGCTTGACACTGACCCCCGTTGAAGCACACGCCGTAGCTGCACACCGCTGTGTCCCGGGCACCCGCGGACGGACAGACGGATGGATGGAGGGATGGATAGAGGGATGGATGGATGGATGGACAGACAGAGGGAGAGAGAAAAAGAAGGAGAGGTGAGATGAGAGGAGCACTGACACCTGGCAGCTGTCACAAGACGTCAACATCTGCACCGTTAAACACTCTGACCTCATTCTATCAGAAACGCATCATCAGCGCCCTGTTCACACCTGACGGAGACTGACCTTGAAGTTCCACACACACACACACACACACACACACACACACACACACACACACACACACACACACACACGCGCAGCCTGAGAACTATTCCACCAGTTGGCTGTCTACAAGGACCGGAGGAGCTGTCAGACTCTTCCAAACAACAGACCGCGAAGCGTAGTGTTTTAGAGAAGATGAGTTGTGATCTACATGAGAACATGTGCTGTGATGGTTTAGCTTGAGTGGTGGAGAGACATCGAGACAGAGAGAGAGAGAGAGAGAGAGAATCCCCCTCGTATAAACTATTAAAGCGATGATACCTGAGAAGGAGAAATAAACAGGAGAATCTACTCGACTGAGTCCAGTCTGGTACCAGCAGCATGGTTCAGCTGGTCTGAATCTACTGAGTCCAGTCTGGTACCAGCAGCACCATCATTGCATGTGCTCCGAGTCTCTGGACTGATACACAGCGCTGGGATTAGCGTGTTGTTAGCATGTTGTTAGCGTGTTACTGTGCGGGGAGGCCGAGAGCCCAGGTGCACTGTGGGTCATCAGTCTCACATGGGGGGAGGCCGCCCCGTTCCCTTCAGATCCTGGAGGGAGTGGAGGTCCTTCTCTCGTTAGGAGGGGTGCATTCTGGGAGTGGGACGGGGACCAGACAGCCGTGGTACGTTTGTCACCGGCAGCTTGGCCACGTGAGCGCAGCTCTGAGGTTCACATCACATTCCATCCACTCACATAACTCATATCGCTGTCATGACTCCTTCACCCTAAAGTGCCAAAGTGTGTGTGGGGGTGGGGATGGGGATGTGTGGGTGTGGATATGTGTGTGTGGGGGATGGGGGGAGGGCGGTGCGTGTGTGTGTGTGTGTGTGTGTGTGTGTGTGTGTGTGTGTGTGTGTGTGTGTGGTGTGTGTGTGTGGTGTCTTTGCAAAGCCTGTTGTTTGTGCTCTATTAAGCACAGTACTGACTTAGTTAGCAGCAACATCCCCTGAGCTACTATTACTGAAGAATTACTACTAATTACTCTGAAGAATTACTACTAATTACTCTGAAGAATTACTACTAAATACTCTGAAGAATTAATACTAGTTACTCTGAAGAATTACTACTAATTACTCTGAAGAATTACTACTAAATACTCTGAAGAATTACTACTAAATACTCTGAAGAATTACTACTAATTACTCTGAAGAATTACTACTAATTACTCTGAAGAATTACTACTAATTACTCTGAAGAATTACTACTAATTACTCTGAAGCATTACTACTAATTACTCTGAAGAATTACTACTAAATACTCTGAAGAATTACTACTAATTACTACACTGAAGCCTGAGAGATCAACCCTGCTGGACACTGGGAGACGAGACAGGAGAGGAGAGAGGAGGTATAGAGAGGAGAGAGGAGGTATGGAGAGGAGAGAGGAGGTATGGAGAGGAGAGAGGAGGTATGGAGAGGAGAGGAGAGAGGATGTATGGAGAGGAGAGGTATAGAGAGGAGAGGAGAGAGGAAGTATGGAGAGGAGAGGTATAGAGAGGAGAGGAGAGAGGAAGTATGGAGAGGAAAGGAGAGAGGAGGTATGGAGAGGAGAGAGGAGGTATAGAGAGGAGAGAGGAGGTATGGAGAGGAGAGAGGAGGTATAGAGGAGAGAGGAGAAAAAGAGAGGAAAGGATTGAAAGAAAGGAAAGTAGTGAGAGAGAGGGATAGAGAGAAGAGTGTGTGAGAGAGAGGGGAGAGAGAGAGGAGTGTGTGGTGTGTGTGTGTGTGTGTGTGTGTGTGTGTGTGAGAGAGAGAGAGAGAGAGAGAGAGAGAGAGGAGAGTAGAGGTGAGAGAGAGGGGAGAGAGAGAGGAGTGTGTGTGTGTGTGTGTGTGTGAGAGAGGGAGAGAGAGAGAGAGAGAGGGGGGAGAGAGAGAGAGGGGAGTGAGAGAGAGACAGAGAGAGGAGTGTGAGAGAGAGAGACAGAGAGAGGAGTGAGAGAGGGGAGAGTAGTGAGAGAGAGACAGAGAGCAGTGTGTGTGTGTGTGAGAGAGAGAGAGAGAGAGAGAGAGAGAGAGAGAGAGAGGGGGAGAGAGAGAGACAGAGAGAGGAGTGAGAGAAAGGAGAGTAGTGAGAGAGAGACAGAGAGAGGAGTGTGTGAGAGAGAGACAGAGAGAGGAGTGAGAGAGGGGAGAGTAGTGAGAGAGAGACAGAGAGCAGTGTGTGTGTGTGTGAGAGAGAGAGAGAGAGAGAGAGAGAGGGGGGGGAGAGAGAGAGGGAGAGAGAGAGGAACAAACAAGAGAAAGGAAATAGAATAGGAGTATCCTCTCACCTAATCAAGAGAGGAATTTCGAACCCTGAGCCGTCCTCCAATCCCTGCAGGTGACCGAGCAGAAACCGCCCAGAGCTTCTTCCTTCTACCTTCTAAGCATTTCTGCACTCATCTAATCCGACTGGCAGCGGCGTGACCAATCAGCCCTTCCCCCAGCCCTCTGGGCTCATGAGCCCTACATGCTCACACTGTAGATGTTTCCACCGACGATGATGCAATCCCTAACAAACAGACTCTGAGCGTGACCATGTCTCAAGAGTAGCCTGGTGAGACCGTCCTTGTGAGACCATCCTGGTGAGACCATCCTGGTGAGACCGTCCGCGTGAGACCGTCCTGGTGAGACCATCCTGGTGAGACCATCCATCACTCGCAAACCCGTCTGGATTCTCTCCATAGAGGAAAACGATCTCGCCCAATCATCGTTGTTTCTGAGGAATTTTAAATACAAACAGCTACACTGTGATAGAACTTTGCAGGTTTTTTTCAGATGGTTCATCCAATCACCTGCCAAGTAGTTTTGAAAGTGCCCGCCCTTCTCCAAACAGTTTCCTACGGAGAGTTCCCAGATGGTTTTAAGAAGCAAACCAGGTTCATGTCAAAGACCTTTTAAAATCCATTTTAAGTTCAGTGAAGGTTGTGTTCCCTCTGCGGGCGGCTGTCACGCCGGTGGGAGCACGCGGTCCTCTGACGCCACGGGGTTGTGACATCAGCAGCAGAGGAGCAGGAAGGGGCGGGGCTGTGACATGCCGCAGACCAGCTGGTTCTGTCCACTACTGGACCTGACGGCATGGTTCTGAGGCCTGACCAGGTCAGTGGAATGATACTGTATGGACCTGAGGCCAAGGCTGGAACAGGACACAGCACAAGCTGAAGACTCCCTCTTAGCTCCAGAGCCAGGGCTCAAATCTAGTTTCCTCTCACCCTAACCCCCCCCCCCACCACGCAACAGAGTGAGAGTGACAGAAGAAAAACAAAACTTGTGGGTACGCTAGAGACACAAGGTTTTGGACACAAAAACTACCAGAACTGCGCCAATTTACAACCCATTTAATTTTGCCATGCGCAGAGCCACGACATGCATTGGGGGCAGAGGTCTGTGCTCTCTGAGCACCATGTATAGTTATTAATCAGAACTAAGATGATCCCATGTGGCTCCATTCGGAAGCACATTCTGGTGCCTGCAAGGATAAAATCATGGGTTCAAATCGTCAAGGTGGCAGATTCAGTAAGTTAAATTAACTGTATTTACTACATTTGTATTGTATATTGTATCAATGACGGGCTAACCCAACCCCCCCCACACGCAACAGAGCCAGAGTGAGAGGAGAGGAGACGAGAGGCTTCATGTGGGATTGAGGGAGACAGAATGTGATTCTTTCTCAGCAGCTCCAGAGG
>NW_028176043.1:0-27500 GCF_949987555.1 Borostomias antarcticus
CATCTTAATCAGCGGAATGGTGTGTGTATGTGTGTTTTGATGGTGTGTGTGGTGTGTGTGTGTGTGTGTGTGTGTGGTGGTTTGTGTGTGTGTGTGTTGCGGTGTGTGTGTGTTGCAATTTCAGGAGCGAGCGTAGCAGATAATGATCCTGGATGTTCTCAGGAAAGGTCAGCTGAAATTGCAACAAGCGTAATTAGTAGCTTATCAATAATGCAGCCAGGGTTCAGCGGGTGTGAAGAGCAGCAGCCCACACAGGCCACCAGCCCAGCAGGCAGGAAGTCAGCCAGGCAGGCTGCTACCGAGCCAGTCAGCCAGGCAGGCAGGCAAGCAGGCCACCAGCTAGCCAGCCAGCCAGTCAACATGGTACAGCAGCTAGCTACACACGCCCGGACCTCCTCTTCAATGCACATTGATCACACAGTCAATGACTATCGACCACGTCCTCAAAACGACCTTCGACGAGGTTGGAGAGGTGAGATGAGATTATGTTTTGCATAAAACAAGCAGGAAATATTTGAATTAATGTGTGGGTTGCAAGTGGTGGTGGTGGGGGTAGTAATGATCTCACCCAGAGCTGATTCAGAGTACCAAGGAGGGACTTCCTCTAGTCCACATTCTCAGAGCGCATGAAAATAACGTGTTATAACTATAATAACGAGTTCAGTGGTGTTGAGAAGGTCTTAACGAGTTCAGTGGTGTTGAGAAGGTCTTAACGAGTTCAGTGGTGTTGAGAAGGTCTAACGAGTTCAGTGGTGTTGAGAAGGTCTTAACGAGTTCAGTGGTGTTGAGAAGGTCTTAACGAGTTCAGTGGTGTTGAGAAGGTCTTAACGAGTTCAGTGGTGTTGAGAAGGTCTAACGAGTCCAGTGGTGTTGAGAAGGTCTTAACGAGTTCAGTGGTGTTGAGAAGGTCTAACGAGTTCAGTGGTGTTGATTGACGAGCGACTGGACGCGGCCTGAGCGCCTCGGGGTCTCGGCCATCTTCATTACCGACACAGTGGAGCCTCCTTACATGTGATTGCATCACGGCATGGTGGCGTAGCTCCTCCTCTGATCAGTGGCGTTTACACCCCCCACCCCTCCCCCCCCGCTGCCGGAGGAGCCGTCCCGATCTCGATCTGAGGTTATAAAACTGAAATATTAAAACTGCGAGCGCGTTGGGCGAGGCCTATTGCATAATTCATGAGGCGTGCTCTTAGTGAGATACTGACTGGCTAATAAGGACTCAAAGATTGAGACAGATGCTCCGCCCACTCCCCTGTCCCTCCTTCCTCCTCCTCCTCTCCCGCCTCCTCATCCCTGTCTCCTCTCCCTCCTCATCCCCTTCAACCTCCCTCCTCGTTCCTCCTCCATCCTCCACTCCCTGCTTCAGATCAGTAGATCTAGCTCATTGGGTTCCTGGAGGGAAGAACCGTGTTTGGGAGTGAGATGGTAGGATGTCATGCCATGGTGGAGGGAGGGGGGAGAGAGAAGGAGAGGGGAGAGAGGAGAGAGGGAGGGAGAGAGGGGGAGAGAGGAGAGAGGGGGAGAGAGAAAGAGAGGGGAGAGAGGGAGGTAGAGAGGGGGAGAGAGAAGGAGAGGAGAGAGGGAGGGAGAGAGGGGAAGAGTGAAGGAGAGAGGGAGGGAGAGAGGGGGGGAGAGGGGAGAGAGGAGAGAGGGAGGGAGAGAGAAGGAGAGAGGAGAGAGGGAGGGAGAGAGAGAGGGGGAGAGAGAAGGAGAGGAGAGAGGGGGTAGAGAGGGGGAGAGAGAAGGAGAGGGGAGAGAGGAGAGAGGGAGGGAGAGAGGGGGAGAGAGGAGAGAGGGGGAGAGAGAAAGAGAGGGGAGAGAGGGAGGTAGAGAGGGGGAGAGAGAAGGAGAGGAGAGAGGGAGGGAGAGAGGGGAAGAGTGAAGGAGAGAGGGAGGGAGAGAGGGGGGGAGAGGGGAGAGAGGAGAGAGGGAGGGAGAGAGAAGGAGAGAGGAGAGAGGGAGGGAGAGAGAGAGGGGGAGAGAGAAGGAGAGGAGAGAGGGGGTAGAGAGGGGGAGAGAGAAGGAGAGGGGAGAGAGGAGAGAGGGAGGGAGAGAGGGGGAGAGAGGAGAGAGGGGGAGAGAGAAAGAGAGGGGAGAGAGGGAGGTAGAGAGGGGGAGAGAGAAGGAGAGGAGAGAGGGAGGGAGAGAGGGGAAGAGTGAAGGAGAGAGGGAGGGAGAGAGGGGGGGAGAGGGGAGAGAGGAGAGAGGGAGGGAGAGAGAGAGGGGGAGAGAGAAGGAGAGGAGAGAGGGGGGTAGAGAGGGGGAGAGAGAAGGAGAGAGGAGAGAGGGAGGGAGAGAGGGGGGGGTAGAGAAAGGGAGGTGGACAGCTCAGGAGAAAGAAGGGCGAGGAGACCAAGGCAAGGCAAATGTATTTGTATAGCACCATTCATCCATTCATGCACAAGGCAAATTCAAAGTGCTTTACAGAGGCAAAATTATAAAAATACATTCAGTCAATGATGTATTACATATTAAAATCATAAGAATAAAACAAGACAATAAAAACACATGTAAAAAACAAAGGACAATTAAAACAGGATAATGAAAATTAAGAATTAAACACTGTAGTAAACAATAATGTTTACTGATTTAGATGAGCTGACGGTTTGAACAGACCTCAGATCAGTTCAGGAAGTTTGTTCCAGAGTTGAGGAGCATAATAACTGAACGCTGCTTCACTTTGCTTGGTTCTAATTTTGGGAACACACAGTAACCCTGTCCCAGATGATCTGAGGGGTCTGGGTGCTTCATAGTAAACCAATAAATCATGCACGTATTTTGGTCCTAAAACAATTTAGTGCTTTGTAGACCAGCAATACGATTTTAAAATATATCCTTTGTCTCACAGGAAGCCAGTGTAGTGATTTGAGAACCGGTATGATATGGTCCGATTCCCTGGTGTTAGTAAGGACTCTGAAAGCAGCATTCTGAATCAGCTGCAGCTGCTTGATAGATTTTTTGTTGAGACCCGTTAAAACATTATTACAGTAATCTAGCCTACTGAAAATAAATGCATGAACAAGTTTCTCTGTCTTGTTTAGATAAAAAAAACAACTTTATTCTAGCTATGTTTTTCAGGTGGTAATAGGCAGATTTAGTAATAGCTTGTGTGTTTGTTAAAATTTCGGTCTGGATCAGAAATAACACCAAGAGTTCTGGCTTGATTAGCTGTTTTCAGAGACATGGACTCAAGATTAGCACTGATCTTTGACCTTTCATTTTTGGGTCCAAAAACAATTATTTCTGTCTTGTCTGGATTAATCTGAAGAAAATTCTGACACATCCATTCATTAATTTGATCAATACACTGGTCACACTTTACAATAAGGGTCACAAAAAACATTAGTTAACTGTTAACTAATGCTTATTTAGGGTTAGGTTAGGTTTCTAATGTTAATTAATGCCTTAGTTAAGGTTAGGGTTAGGGTTAGGTTAGTTAACCTTAGTTAACATAAATAACATTAGTAAATGGTAAATAGAGACATTAGTTAACTGTTACTTAATGCTTAATAATGCATTAACTAATGCTTATTAATGTACCCTTATGAAGTGTTACCAATACACTTGCTCAAAGAAAGTAAGGGACTGTAGTCATGTGATGACACTGAAATATAAATCTGTGTCATCTGCATAAGTATGAAAGGAAATGTTATGGTATTCCATAATCTGAGCGGGCAGCATATAAATATTGAATAAGAGTGGTCCGAGGATGGACCCTTGAGGAACCCCTTGCAGTTTATCTCTGTTCGCTTAGACTCATGATTACCAATTGAGACAAAGTAGTCCCTCTCCTGTAAGTAAGATTTAAACCAATTAAGTGCAGGGCCAGGAAGTCCCACCCACTGTTCCAATCTGTCAAGCAGGATGTTATGATCAACAGTGTCAAACGCAGCACTGAGATCGAGCAGTACCAGGGCGCTGGTTTGAGAGACCAGTAGGGAGGGATACAAGTAGACAGAGAGAGAACCAAGGATGGAGAGATGCAGAGAGACAGGGAGGAGGGAGGGAGGAAGGAGGAGGGAGGGAGGGAGAGGAGCAGGGAGGGAGGTAGGGAGGGAGGGAGACGGGGAGGTAATTGAGTTCATTGTTCACTCCACAGGATCTGACCTGAGAGCTTCATTATCAACTAGGTATGAATGTAGATGAGACACACACACACACACACACACACACACACACACCACACACACACACACACACACACCACACACACACACACACACACACCACACACACATACACACACACATGGTGTGTGTGTTTGTGTGTTCCCATGGCTGGCTTGCCAGGTCCCTGTGTGTCTGGGTGGAGGAAGTGTCCCAGGCCTCGGAGGAAGCCTCTCTCTGCCAGTGTTGCACACAGGGCTAGGAAGCTCACCTTGTGTGTGTGTGTGTGTGTATGTGTCCGTGAATGCATGCATGTGTGCGTGTGTGTGTGTGTGTGTGTGTGTGTTGATGTGATCCACACTGGAGATGAACGTGAGCGAAACACGTCGGGGAAACCGTCCTGATCCCGTCTCAAATGGACGCTCCACTTTTCAATTTCCTCTCCAGCAGGGATGGACAGGGGGTTCTGGGGACGCGGATGGATGAGGAAGAGAGGGAGGGAGAAAGGGATGGAGGGAGAGAGGGATGGATGGAGGAAGGGATGGAGGGATGGAGGGAGAGAGGGATGGATGGAGGAAGGGATGGAGGGAGAGAGGGATGGAGGGAGAGAGGGATGGAGGGAGAGAGGGTTGGAGGGAGGGAGGGATGGATGGAGGGAGAGGGTGAGAGAGGGATGGAGGGAGAGAGGGATGGAGGGAGAGGGAGGGAGAGAGGGATGGAGGGAGAGAGGGTGGGAGAGAGGGATGGAGGGAGAGAGGGATGGAGGGAGAGAGGAATGGAGGGAGGGATAGATGGAGGGAGAGGGTGGGAGGGAGGGAGGGATGGAGGGAGAGAGGGATGGAGGGAGAGGGAGGGAGGGAGGGCGGGAGTGAGAGAGGGAGGGAGGGAGAGAGGGATGGAGGGAGAGAGGGAGGGAGGGAGGGAGGGAGAGAGGGATGGATGGAGGGAGGGAGGGAGAGAGGGATGGATGGAGAGAGGGTGGGAGAGAGGGATGGAGGGAGAGAGGGAGGGAGAGAGGGAGGGAGGGAGAGAGGGTGGGAGAGAGGGATGGAGGAATAGAGGGAGGGAGGCTCTAAAACTGAGCATCTTCTCATCCTCCAGATTCCTCATGACGTATTGATGTGGGAGAGATCAGCAGCCCTGATTAAAAAGTTTCCCCAACGCCGCAGTAACCTTGGTCTCTCCTCTAACCTCCTCCAGAAACACCACGTCCTCTAAGACCCCCTCTCTCCTCCAATCTAAGACCCCCCCTCTCCTCCAGAAACACCACGTCCTCTAAGACCCCCCCTCTCCTCCAACACACACCACGTCCTCTAAGACCCCCCCTCTCCTCCAACACACACTAACACACAACTAACCTACTGGGTTCTCCAAGACGCAAGGTCCTCAGCCATCTAGAGGTGTGTGTCTGTGTGTCAGTGTGTGTGTGTGTGAATGTATTTGCATGTGCGTGCATGTGTGTGTGTGTACCTATGTGTGTGCGTACAACACACACTCTCTCTCTCTCTCTCTCTCTCTCTCTCTCACACACACACACACACATGGGGGGGTAGCTCATAGGAGGTGTGAAGAAGGCTTGTGTGTGTTTCTGTGTGTGTGTGTGTGTGTGCGTTTGTTTATTATTAGGGAGGATTGTGTGTGTGTGTGTGTGTGTGTGTGTGTGCGTGCGTGCGTGCGTGCGTGCGTGCGTGCGTGTGTGTGTGTGTGTGTGTGTGTGTGTGCGTGCGTGTGTGTGTGTGTGTGTGTGTGCGTGTGTGAGGGAGGCTTGGCAGATGGCAGGGCCAGTAAGAGACCTCGTTAGGTCTCACTGCTCCATGGTTGAGAGGGTGAGACCCACAGCTCAGCTCAGGACCAGACCGCAGAGGAGAGACCGTCTGAGAGTAGAGAGAGGTGCACTGTGAGACAGAGAGAGAGAGTGTGTGTGTGTGTGTGGGAGGGGGGGGGGGGGTACAGAGATAGAGAGTGGGAGGGAGAGAGGGGAGGTAGAGAAAAAGAGAGAGAGGGCAGAGAGAGAAGGTAGAGAGAGAGAGGGGGAGAGACAGAGAGAGAGGGAGTAAGAGAGAGAGCCATTGTGAGAGTGGGAGGGAGAGAGAGAGAGAGAGAGAGAGAGAGAGGGGGAGAAACAGAGAGAGAGGGAGTAAGAGAGAGAGCCATTGTGAGAGTGGGAGGGAGAGAGAGAGAGAGTGTGTTATAATGATGCATGTGTCTCATTTACAGGCTTACACAGGGGCAGGAGCATGTGAGTGCATTGGCATGTGTGTGTTTTGGGCGTGTGTGTTTTGTGTGTATGTGTGGCTCTTTGATGTATCTACATGTGTGTGTGTGTGTGTGTGTGTGTGTGTGTGTGTGTGTGTGCGTGCGCGCACATGTGTGTGTGTGTGTGTCTTGCCGTTTGATTTGTGTGTCCGTTTGATACTGTATACACACGTGTGTGTGTGTGTGTGTGTGTGTGTGTGTGTGTGTGTACGTGCGTGTGTGTATGCGTGTGTGTGTGTGTGTGTGATTGATATACAGCCTATACATGTTGAGCGTGGCTTACGGGACTCAGATGGTCACAGATAGCGTCGGCATTATAATCTCCCACCATTTGTTCAGCTGAAATGCTAGTGAAAGTGAAATGAAAGCTCTCTTCAGGGAACATGGTGAATACGTCTCTCTGTGTAACATGGTGAATACGTCTCTCTCTGTAACATGGTCAATACGTCTCTCTGTGTAACATGGTAAATATGCACTGGCGGATCCAGAGGGGTGTCTAGGGTGGCTCCAGACTGATATCTGATAAGCCACCCCAGGTGCCACCCTAAAATTTCATTCGCTATCACTGGCAGTTTGATTGATAGTTGACGTTGATTGATTTCACCTGTTGTTGACAGAAGCGGCACATTTTACAAATCAAGGATGAATAACGTTACTTCAAAAGCTCGAGTCCTGACCAGCCTGACTCACTACAAGTCATGATGCGCGAGCGACTGATCGTGCCAGACGTGCGACGACAGAACCAACAGCAGTAACCTACTGAAGTAAGTTAATGTTACCTCATAAGTCTGTCATTCTTTGTGCTAGAAACTAGTTGAAACGTCAAAATGTGCAGAAAGTTGAGGAATTGCGCGCAATTACTTTAGTTATATTTCCCATACAGCGCTCGCCATTGAAACTAGCTAGCTAGCTAACATTAGCTAATAGCGCTCCGCTCTAGCTTTTCAGTTGAGAAAAAGTTGAGAAAAAAAGAAAAAGACTATCTGATAACGTTACGACAGTACGACGGTGCACTTACTCGCAGAGCCTGTGGGGGCGCACTTCCAAGAAAACCGGAGAAAACGCTATGTATTGCTTTAAGATGACTTCTTCCACATATGCATGCAGATAATGTTTGCTATGTAGAGGTGAAATTGTAGCTACTTACTATGCAGAGTACCCTAGGGCCTAACTAGCTAGGCTGGTAGCAGTATTTGATTTAAAAGTTATGATAATGGGGATTTGTAATTAGGGCCCGAGCACTGGCGGTGCGAGGCCCTATTGTATTTCGAAGGATTATTAGGGCCCGAGCACTGGCGGTGCGAGGCCCTATTGAATTTCGAAGGATTATTATTCTCCTTCTCCTTCTCCTTCTTCTCCTTTACTCCAAACAAATGCCTTTTAGGCGGCCTGAACATCGATGAAAACGGATGAAACTTTGCAGATACGTCAGTCCCGGTGAAAAATTTGATAATTCATGGGTGACGGAAATGGGCGTGGCAAAACGGCTCAAGAGCGCCCCCTGGAAAGTTTCAAATGGCGAGCCCAACCTTTCGGTTTGATGTAGGCGAACGAAATTCGGAGGGCATATGTATTTCATCGAGCCACACTTAAATGTCTCTTGGAGCTATACCCAACATGCAACAGGAAGTCCGCCATTTTGCTCTTAATGTGCCATTTTGTCCTTGTTTTGACCATTTCCATGCCTCGTACTTCGACGAACTCCTCCTACAGATTTCATCCGATCAACTTCATATCGGGTCAGCTTCATCTTAAGACATTTGTGATCAAAAGTTATCAAAAAAATTGAGTTTTCACCAAACACCCTTGCCGTGGCGCCCCGCCAAAGTTTGACATTTCGCCATAAAACACGAAGTCCTCATAACTCCTCCATACATTATTCAATTTGTCCGATATATGTCACGCTTCATGACGGTTCTGTCCTGAACACATCTATGTGTCAGTATTGCGTCATACTTATAGCGCCACCTATTGGTGAAACAGTACGTCCTCATAACTCCTCCATACATTATCCGATTTGTCCGATATGTCTCACGCTTCATGACGGTTCTGTCCTGAACACATCTATGTGTCAGTATTGCGTCATACTTATAGCGCCACCTATTGGTGAAACAGGAAGTCCTCATAACTCCTCCATACATTATCCAATTTGTCCGATATATCTCACGCTTCATGACGGTTCTGTCCTGAACACATCTATGTGTCAGTATTGCGTCATACTTATAGCGCCACCTATTGGTGAAACAGGAAGTCCTCATAACTCCTCCATACATTATCCGATTTGTCCGATATTACTCACGCTTCATGACGGTTCTGTCCTGAACACATCTATGTGTCAGTATTGCGTCATACTTATAGCGCCACCTATTGGTGAAACAGGAAGTCCTCATAACTCCTCCATACATTATCCAATTTGTCCGATATATCTCACGCTTCATGACGGTTCTGTCCTGAACACATCTATGTGTCAGTATTGCATCATACTTATAGCGCCACCTATTGGTGAAACAGGAAGTCCTCATAACTCCTCCATACATTATCCAATTTGTCCGATATATCTCACGCTTCATGACGGTTCTGTCCTGAACACATCTATGTGTCAGTATTGCGTCATACTTATAGCGCCACCTATTGGTGAAACAGTACGTCCTCATAACTCCTCCATACAATATCCCATTTGTCCGATATGTCTCACGCTTCATGACAGTTCTGTCCTGAACACATCTATGTGTCAGTATTGCGTCATACTTATAGCGCCACCTATTGGTGAAACAGGAAGTCCTCATAACTCCTCCATACATTATCCGATTTGTCCGATATTTCTCACGCTTCATGACGGTTCTGTCCTGAACACATCTATGTGTCAGTATTGCGTCATACTTATAGCGCCACCTATTGGTGAAACAGGAAGTCCTCATAACTCCTCCATACATTATCCAATTTGTCCGATATATCTCACGCTTCATGACGGTTCTGTCCTGAACACATCTATGTGTCAGTATTGCGTCATACTTATAGCGCCACCAACTGGTGAAACAGGAAGTCCTCATAACTCCTACATACGTTATCCGATTTACTCAACATTTCTCACGCTTCATCAAGGTACCGTCCTGAACACATCTATGCTTCAGTATTGAGTCACGCCTAGAGCGCCACCTACTGGTGACAGGAAGTTTCTCTCAGTACTGCACACCGAAATAGCACAGCCTTTAACGGCGCAGCACCCCGACACGCGTGGGGTGCGAGGGCCCGCTCACTGCTGCTCGCAGCACTAGTTATTATTCTTCTTCCGAAACAAATGCCTTTTTGGCGGCCTAAACATCGATGAAAACGGATGAAACTTTGCAGATACGTCAGTCCCGGTGAAAAATTTGATAATTCATGGGTGACGGAAATGGGCGTGGCAAAACGGCTCAAGAGCGCCCCCTGGAAAATTTAAAATGGCGAGCCCCACCTTTCAGTTTGATGTAGGCGAACGAAATTCGGAGGGCATATGTATTTCATCGAGACACACTGAAATGTCTCTTGGAGCTATACCCAACATGCAACAGGAATTCTGCCATTTTGCTCTTAATGTGCCATTTTGTCCTTGTTTTGACCATTTCCATGCCTCGTACTTCGACGAACTCCTCCTACAGATTTCATCCGATCAACTTCATATCGGGTCAGTTTCATCTTAAGACCTTTGTGATCAAAAGTTATCAAAAAAATTGAGTTTTCACCAAACACCCTTGCCGTGGCGCCCCGCCAAAGTTTGACATTTCGCCATAAAACACGATGTCCTCATAACTCCTCCATACATTATCCGATTTGTCCGATATATCTCACGCTTCATGAGGGTTATGTCGTGAACACATCTATGTGTCAGTATTGCGTCATACTTATAGCGCCACCTATTGGTGAAACAGGAAGTCCTCATAGCTCCAGCATACGTCATCCGATTTACTCCAAATTGCTCATGCTTGATGAAGGTTGCATCTTGAACACATCTGTAAGTCAGTATTGCGTCATACCTACAGCGCCACCTACTGGTGAAACAGGAAGTCCTCATAACTCCTACAAACATTATCCGATTTACACCACATTGCACACGCTTGATGAAGGTCGCGTCCTGAACTCATCTGTAGGTCAGTATTGAGTCATGCTTATAGCGCCGCCTACAGGTCAAGCAGGAAGTCATCATAAGTCCTACATACATTGTCCGATTTACACAACATTTCTCACGCTTCATCAAGGTACTGTCCTGACCACATCTATGTGTCGGTATTGAGTCACGCTTAGAGCGCCACCTACTGGTGACAGGAAGTTTCTCTCAGTACTGGACACCGAAATAGCACACCCTTTAACGGCGCGCACCCCGACACGCTTGGGGTGCGAGGGCCCGCTCACTGCTGCTCGCAGCCCTAGTTAAGATTGAGATTGGACTAAAATGTGGGTAATTGAATGCTGCTGAGATGTAGCCATGGACTTTTACTTTAAATAGGGTGAAAACAACAATGAAAAGAAAAAGAGATGTCTTTGTTAATAAAAAGGCAGATCAGGAACCCAGCCCTGCTGGACCGAGCACCTCTGAGACTAGTCGGAGTGATCAGTGTCAGAGGTCTCGGAAGCCAGTCAACCACCACCAGGTCAGAACATCTACCAGGCAGGTCAGAACATCTACCAGGCAGGTCAGAACATCTACCAGGCAGCCAATCACATGCCCAGTTCAGAGTTGCAATTCAGCTTGTAACAATAGATCATTTTGTCAGAGTAAGCCTCACTTTAAATTGTTGGTTGTTGATTCCGGTGTGTTCTTGTTTTGATGGCTGTGGCACTTTGATTATGATTATACACACTAATGGTTCTTGTGTTATTTGGATGTAATAGATTGATCAAGCCGGGATGACACATCTGAGCAAGGCAGTGAGCCAGAGCTGCCAGAAGACGTCATCGAGCTGCCAAACTTCATCAAGCACTAGATATGCTGTTCCAACAGGACCCAGTGAAAGGCCTATACTTTTAAGACTACACATTTTAGCAGCTGTTCTAATCTTATTCTTTGGATGTTCATCTAACTCATCTAATGTTGTTTATCCGTTAACTATACATTTTCATTGAGTCATGACACATTATTTTATGTGTATTCCAGACATTTCAAGATCCAGAGAAAAGTGTTTGAAGTGTTTGAAAACATTTCCCAGAATCCAGCACGGTACTCAGAAAAGGGCTTTCAACAGCAACTGGTATGAGCTCAATTCATGGGTTGAATATCCTGTAAGTCAAGACTCAAGACGTATTGTTTAGCCTGTAGGCATTTTTCTCTGCCGAATGCACCTGAATCAGCCTTCATGTCACAGGCAGGCTTTTAGAAAAAGGCACTGTTTAAAGATTCTGGGTTTAAGCTCCATTCGAAGACAGAGCGTTATATCAGTGCCACGTATGCATGGAACCAGCATAAAAGGGCCATTGACAGCAACTCATCAATGTTAGATGCCATGAATGAGGGTCGGAAAAAGAAAGCAGAGGAAAAACGTACTTGTGTTAAAACAATAGCAGATGTCCTCCCAGATAGCAAGCAGATGTGTAATGATTCTGGGCCATATATGGGCCGGAACTAAGCCACAAGGGCCAGATCTGGCCTGTATATGGCCCAGATCCGCTTGCTATCTGGGCTCCTATTAACTGCCACTCAAAATATAGCAGCGAGAGGGACTTGAGAGTCTTATGACTCTAAAAACAAGGGTATTTTTGACAATCTTAGAAGAAATAGCAAAGCATGATCCTGTCATAGAGAAAAGGATGAACGCATGTGGCGATGCCAAGTACACCAAGCCAACAAATCCAGAATGAAATTCTTGAACGTTAGCTCAGAGTGTTCAAGGTGAAATAAGAGAAGTAAAATACGTTTTTAGTGTAATTGCAGATGAAACTAAAGATCTCAAGAATTGTATTATATTATATTGCACTGTACTTTAGATTGCTATTCTTGCACTTTGCCTTCAGCACTAGATTATGCTCTTAGTCACTTGTTTTAGAGCGAAGATGCACTTGTGAGTTCTGGCAAGTAGTAGTACATTGGCTCTTCCTACGTTAAATGCAATTATTGTTAGTCGCTTTGGATAAAAGTGTCTGCTAAATGACTGTAATGTAATGTAAAAGAAAAAAGAACAACTCTCTTTAGTTCTGAGGTACTACTACAATGGCACCGTCCACAAGAGCTTTTTACACTTTCAATCAACAGACAGTTTAGATGCAGCGGGGCTCACAAAAATGATAATATCTTGCCTTGAAAAACATGGTCTGGACTACAGAAATAATCTTGTGGGGCAATGCTACTGTATGACGGCACATCCGTCATGAGTGGGAAACATTCTGGTGTGTCTGTGCAGATTAAGAGCAGTGCAAGATTTGCATTGTATGTGCACTGTAATGCACATTATTTGAATTTGGTTCTGGTCAATTCTGTAAAATCTATGCCTGCGGCAGGTAACTCTTTTTCTCTGCTGCAGAAGCTCTATAACTGTGTATTTGGCTCGTATGTTCATATCGAGTGGCTTGAAGTTCAGAAAGAGCTGTATCCACAGCAGCAGCCCAGGGAACTGCAGAGACTTACAGAGATACAAGATGGGCATGCAGATACATGGCATGCCGTAGTCTGAGGGAGAGGCTTCCAGCAGTTCAAGCAAGGGATCCAGTCTCTCAACCCAAAGAGTCCAACATTCCTGGATGAGGAACCTCTGTTTGCCTTTGCTCAAACCTTTGAGTCCGATATAGAGGACCTGAGGTTCATCAAACCAAGCAGCTTCTTGACAGGAGAGAGAAATGTGGAATAGACAGAGCATCTACTCTCCTCGACTTTGTTGTGTTTCTAGAACTTTATAAAGAGGTCTTCCATGAGCTATTTCGACATAGTAAGATTTTGTTATACCAGTCAGCAGTGCTTCTTGTGAGAGAAGCTTTTCAGCTTTAAAACTGATTAAAACCCACCTTAGGACAACAATGGGTGATGACAGGTTAAGTCACCTCAGAATTATCAGTGTTGAGTCAAGGAGGGCACGCTCCCTCAACATGGATGAGTTAGTGAAACATTTTGCCAGTTCTCACCAGAACCGCAGACTTATGCTGTTTTAAGTATAGTTAGGATTTAGGATAATTTGGCAATCCCTCTGTGATTAAAACCTGACATCAGTTCATTGTGTACTAGCTATTTAAGTGTGATATTGTCATCATCATCATCTTCATCCGCTTATCCGGGGTCGGGTCGCGGAGGCAGCAGCTCCAGCAGGGGGCCCCAGACATCCCTTTCCCTAGCAGCATCAACCAGCTCTGCCTGGGGAATCTTTAGCCGCTCACAGGCCAGTGCGGAGATGTAGTCCCGCCACCTGGTCCTGGGTCTACCCCGCGGCCTCCTCCCAGCCGGACACGCCTGGAACACCTCCCTAGGGAGGCGCCCAGGAGGCATCCTCACTAGATGCCCGAACCACCTCAACTGGCTCCTTTCGACGCAAAGGAGCAGCGGCTCTACTCCGAGTCTCTCCCGGATGACTGAACTTCTCACCCGATCTCTCAGGGAGACCCCAGCCACCCTCCGGAGAAAACTCATTTCGGCCGCTTGTATCCGTGATCTCGTTCTTTCGGTCATGACCCATCCTTCATGACCATAGGTGAGGGTGGGGACGAAGATAGACCGGTAGATCGAGAGCTTTGCCTTTTGGCTCAGCTCTCTTTTCGTCACAACAGTGCGGTATAGCGACTGCAGAACCGCACCAGCTGCTCCGATTCTCCGGCCAAACTCCCTCTCCATGGTTCCCTCACTCGTGAACAAGACCCCCAGATACTTGAACTCCTTCACTTGGGGTAAGGACTCATTTCCTACTCGGAGCGGACAGGCCACCGGTTTCCTGCTGAGAACCATGGCCTCAGATTTAGAAGTGCTTATTCTCATCCCAGCCGCTTCACACTCAGTTGCGAACCTATCCAGAGAGTGCTGGAGGTCGCAGGCAGCTGATGCCATCAGGACCACATCATCTGCAAAAAGCAGTGACGTGATCCCCAGCTCACCGAACTGCAAACCCACCTCCCCCCGGCTACGCCTCGATATCCTGTCCATGAAAATCACAAACAGGATTGGTGACAAAGCGCAGCCCTGGCGGAGGCCAACACCCACCGGAAAGGCAGACGACTTACTGCCGAGGACCCGGACACAGCTCTCGCTCTGGGTGTACAGGGATTGGATGGCCCTAAGTAGGGACCCCCTCACCCCATACTCCCGCATAACCCTCCACAAGACCTCTCGGGGGACCCGGTCGTAAGCCTTCTCCAAGTCCACAAAACACATGTAGACAGGTTGGGCAAACTCCCAAGCCCCCTCCAAGATCCTTGCGAGAGTG
Organism: Borostomias antarcticus; assembly: GCF_949987555.1. Taxonomy (NCBI): domain Eukaryota; kingdom Metazoa; phylum Chordata; class Actinopteri; order Stomiiformes; family Stomiidae; genus Borostomias; species Borostomias antarcticus. The sequence goes on from NW_028176043.1 coordinate 14,738, forward strand.
AAGAGCTGGTCGGTAGTTCCACGACCAGGACGAAATCCGCATTGTTCCTCTTCGATCTGAGGTTCGACTATCGGCCGGACCCTCCTTTCCAGCACCTTGGAGTAAACTTTCCCTGGGAGGCTGAGTAATGTGATGCCTCTATAATTCGCACACACCCTCTGGTCCCCTTTTTTGAATATTGGGACCACCACCCCAGTCTGCCACTCCTTCGGCACTGACCCAGACTTCCACGCAGTGTTACAGAGGCGTGTCAACCAAGACAGCCCCTCTACACCCAGCGCCTTCAGCATTTCTGGACGGATCTCATCAGTCCCTGGGGCTCTGCCACTGTGGAGTTGTTTGACTACCTCAGTGACCTCCTCCAAGGACATTGACGACCCCCCATCATCTTCCGGCTCTGCCTCGATCGTAGAGGGTGGATTAGTCGGGTTCAGGAGTTCCTCAAAGTGCTCCTTCCAACGCTCAACAACCTCCTCAGTTGAGGTCAGCAGTGTCCCCTCCTTGCTGTATACAGCTTGGATGGTCCCCCGCTTTCCCTTCCTGAGGTGTCTGATGGTCTTCCAGAAACACTTTGGTGCCGACCGAAAGTCCTTCTCCATGGTTTCTCCGAACTCCTCCCACACCCGCTGCTTTGCCTTGGTCACGGCCGAAGCCGCAGCCCTCCGGGCCAGTCGATACCCTGCAACTGTTTCTGGGGTCTCCCGGGCTAACATAACCCGGAAGGCCTCCTTCTTCAGTCGGACGGCTTCCCTCACCACCGCTGTCCACCAAGGTGTCCGAGGGTTACCGCCCCTTGAGGTACCTATGGCCCTCAGGCCACAGCTCCCAGCCGCAGCTTCAGCAATGGAGGCTTTGAACACCGACCACTCATGCTCGATGTCCCCAACCTCCACAGGGATGCCTGAGAAGCTCCGCCGGAGGTGGCAATTGAAATCTCTCCGGACAGGCTCTTCCTCCAGACGTTCCCAGTTCACCCTCACTACACGCTTGGGTTTTCCAGGTCTGTCCAGAAGTTTCCCCCGCCATCGAAACCAGCTCACCACCAGATGGTGATCAGTGGACAGCTCTGCCCCTCTCTTTACCCGAGTGTCCAAAACGCATGGCCTCAGATCAGATGATACGATAACGAAATCGATCATCGACCTTCGGCCTAAGGTGTTCTGATGCCAGGTGTACTTGTGGGCATCCTTGTGTTCGAACATGGTGTTTGTTATGGACAAACCGTGACTAGCACAGAAGTCCAACAACAAAACACCACTCGGGTTCAGATCGTGGTGGCCATGCCTCCCAATCACGCCCCTCCAAGTTTCTCCATCATTGCCTACGTGTGCATTGAAGTCCCCCAGTAGGACACTGGAGTCCCCTGCAGGAGCCCCCAAAAGGACTCCACTCAGGGTCTGCAGGAAGGCTGAGTACTCTGAACTGCTGTTCGGTGCATAAGCACAAACCACAGTCAGAGTCCCCCCCCCCACAGTCCTAAGGCGCAGGGAGGCGACCCTCTCGTCCACTGGGGTGAACTCCAGCACAGAGGCGCTCAGCTGGGGGCTAGCTAGTATAGCCACACCTGCCTTACGCCTCATACCGTGAGCAACTCCGGAGAAGAACAGGGTCCAACCCCTATCCAGGAGTTTGGTTCCGGCGCCGGTGCTGTGCGTGGAGGTTAGCCCCACCAGGTGTAATTGGTATCGCTCCACCTCCCTCACAAGCTCCGGCTCCTTCCCCCCCAGCGAGGTCACGTTCCATGTCCCCAGAGCCAGCCTTTGCCGCCCGGGTCCGGTCCGTCGGTGTCCCCCGCTTTCACCGCCACCTAGTTGGCAGCGCACCCGACCCCGACAATTCCTCCCGCGGGTGGTGGGTCCACGGGACGATGGAGGAGGAGATGGTGCTTCCACGTTGCTTATTCGGGCTGGGCCCGGCCGGGCTCCGTGGTAAGCCCGGCCACCAGGCGCTCGCATGCGGGCCCTCCGTCTGGGCCTGGCTCCAGACGAGGGCCCCGGGCTTCCTCCGGGCCGGGTCTCTCTTCCATTAGGTTTTAATTTCATCAGGGTTTTTTTCCTGTAACCCCAGGTAGGGGGGCTAGGGGGTACTACCACTTGCCCAAGGTGGACCCCCAGACTAGTGGAAGGAAGGAGGCGTCTTACTTCTCCATTCTAGTTTTGCAACTAGCCACTGCCTCAAATACATTGTATTTCTGCTTGATAATATTTTGTACATGCATATCTTGCGTTTTCAGTCAGAGAAAAAAAAAACATTGTTATATTTGGGTGAATCAGAGAAGTATGTACAAAAATACCTGGTATGTCAAATGTCAATGTGAAGTTACTTCCATAAACACATTTCACACAAATATCTTCTTTGTGCTTGAGTTTTATTTCCTGAAAATATTTTGGATGTTCAACACTTACAGACCATGATTATTCATGAAAACAGCCTCCTATGTGTACACGTGCGTGTGTGTGAAAGAGAATTGAGCTACAGTTCAGACGTAGACACACTGGGTATTCATAGCATGTTAAATAATTCTAGTGAAGTACATTAGTCATTTTCCCTGAAGAGAGACGTATTTACCATATTAAAGAGAGATTAATTTACCTTCTGAATTTACCTTTTACCTTACAGAGAGAGACAAAATCACCATGTTACATAGAGAGACGTATTTACCACGTTAAAGAGATACCATATTCACCATGTTTTTATACATGGGGTGGCCATGCGGTGGCTAAGGCTACTTCAGGGGGGTCCATAGACCATGACAGAAAATTACTGTGCAACATAAGCATCCTAGTAACCCTAGTAGTGGACCACACTATCTGCCACATTGAACTCCAGGTTCTCCCTCTGATCAGCAGGATTCATTCATGCTCTGTAGATGCTTATGTTGCACAGTAATTTTCTGTCATGGTCTATGGACCCCCCTGAAGTAGCCTTAGCCACCACATGGCCACCCCATGTATAAAAACATGGTGAATATCTCTATAACGTGGTAAATACGTCTCTCTATGTAACATGGTGATTATGTCTCTCTCTGTAAGGTAAAAGGTAAATTCATGAGGTAAATTCATCTCTCGTTAATATGGTAAATACGTCTCTCTTCAGGGAACATGGTAAATATGTCTCTCTCTAACATGGTAAATTATGTCTCTCTCTGTGACATGGTAAATACGTATCTCTGTGTAACATGGCGAATACGTCTCTCTCTGTAACATGGTAAATACATCCCTCTGTGTAACATGATAACTAGTCTCTCTGTGTAACATGGTAAATATGTCTCTCTTTAACATGGTAAATATGTCTCTCTCTGTAACATGGTAAATATGTCTCTCTTTAACATGGTAAATACGTCTCTCTGTAACATGGTAAATATGTCTCGGTAACATGGTAAATACGTATCTCTCTGTAACACGGTGAATACGTCTCCCTCTGTAACATGGTAAATACGTCTCTCTGTAACACGGTGAATACGTCTCCCTCTGTAACACGGTGAATACATATCTCTCTGCTATGGTGCATTTTGACAGGCGGAGAGACAGGGAGAGGTTAAAAGGCTTGATCCAAAGTGCCTTTGCATTAGTGTTTATTTTATTGGTATTATCTTTAATGACAAACCAGCTCAATGGCCCCTGCGCTGAAGGGATGCACGGGGCCGGGCGGCTCCACAGCCTGGAGGGTTATGGGCTTCGAAAGGGCTTATTAAATGAATATGTATTCATGGTTAAAAGCACATAGAGCTAATGATTGTAGTTGATGCTCTTGGGATCAATAATGTTGTGAGTGTGAGTTCTCTGAGAGCCTGGCTGGTTGCACATTAGAGGAGGAGGAGAACGGGGGAGAGGGGAGGAGAGGAGAGGAGGAGAGAGGGGAGGAGAGGAGAGAGGAGGAGAGGAGAGAGGGGAGGAGAGGAGAGAGGAGGAGAGGAGAGAAGTGAGGAGAGGAGAGAGGAGGAGAGAGGGGAGGAGAGGAGAGAGGAGGAGAGAAGGGAGGAGAGGAGAGAGGAGGAGAGAGGGGAGGAGAGGAGAGAGGGGAGGGGAGGAGAGGAGGAGAGGAGAGGAGAGGAGAGGGGAGGATAGGAGAGAGGAGGAGAGGAGAGAGAGGAGGAGAGGAGACGAGAGGAGAGGAGAGAGGAGGAGAGGAGAGAGGGGAGGAGAGGAGAGAGGTGAAGAGAGGAGAGAAGAGGAGAGGAGAGAGGAGAGGGAATGACAACTTGCCAACTGCTACAGTTTCTATCCGCGTCCCCTCAACACACACATCACATATTCCCAGCACAACACACACACAAACACTCTGTAATAAATGTTTCATTTCCACGAATAACCCCCCCACCACCACCACCGGCATGTGCTAGTGCTGATTGCTCTGCTAATTTATAAGGAATGAAGGGGTGTTTCAAGAGGAATTCATGATTAGGATTTGGCTGGTGAGTTGCCTCGCCTGTCTGCACCCCCCCCCCCCCCCCCCCCCCCACCCACCCCCCCCCCGCTCCACCCGGTCACCCCTGCTGTCCTCCTCCTACTGACATCTCCATTCTGTCTCTCTCTCCTCTTCATCCCTCCGTTTCTCCATCCCTCTGCCGGTGTGGGACCGGGTCCCAGGGCCATTGGACAGTTTCTGAATACAATAAGAAACCACTCAGGCAGAACATAGGAGGTGAAGTAAAGACCAGGATGTTAGTGGAAGAGTAGACGTCTTTCTCTCTCCCTCTCTCTCTTTGGCTGGAGCCGGGGGAGGAGGCAGGGGGGGTCCTTGGCGCTCCGCTCCCCCACGTCTAGCATAATACCATTTGTTTGTTTGTTTGTTTTTGTTATTTTGTGGGGGAGCGGGGGGGGGGGGGGGGTTGCTATTATAATCTGAATTAAATGCAACTTTTCATGTAAAAAGCCTCTCCATCATCGCTTTATCAATAATGATATCATGCCCTAAAAAAAGGAATGTTTCCAAGATGGCGCTGTGATCTGCTCCGTACGAGACTGCTCAGCAGGAGAAGGCCTGGGGCCTCATTTATCATTGAGGTACGCCTTCTTTTACACGGTCTTTTTCGCGAGTTCAGGCGTACGCCATTTGCCCCCCCCACATTGCGATTTATCAAGCCGTAAGGGCGAAAATTTAGTCGCCTTTCTCCGCGCTTTTGTAGGACACCTCTCCAGTTGGCGTACCGATTTACACGGTGTTCTACGCCCTTCTTGAACACAGGGGGAACTGGCGACGCCGGTGGTGCGTCGGTGAATTACTATGTTTGACGGAGAGAATAAGAGCGACAGTTCATGAACGCACAATCATGTAGGCTACTAGGCCAATTCAGCACAAACATATATCGCAATGCAAGATTAGACGTGTCCTCAAACCGGCTCATTCATGCTCCGATATGGATTTGTTCCCCAAAATGAACCTATGCGCTGTCCCAAACCTTTCCGCGCTATATGTCACACACCTAATGCAGGCACTCCATCAAACGGCAATAATTGACCAATTAGATTGTCATTAATATGTGATCATGTGGACCTGTTTGCTCTTTGGTAAGCATATAAATGACAGTCCTCCTGTGCGTAATGCGAGCCTAAATGAATCCGGCGCTACTCGGCCTACTAGCCGAGATAGAACTCCAAAGAGGTGACGGCGATGGCGACTGCACCCACATAAGGGCACCATCAGTGAATGAATACGTCTATGTGAATCGCTAAAATGTGCACACTAGAAATACCCAAATCATATGTGACGCCGACATGCTCATCACAAGTGTAGTGGCACGGTGGCCTGGCTCCACGCATGACTCATTCATCCTGGCGCACAGCAGGGTAGGGGCTAGACTGGAGGCAGGCGCTGCGCGTGACGGCTGGCTTGTTGGTGTGTCCATAGCCAAGATACATATTCTTTGTCTTATTTACTTTTAATCTTTATTAGCATTTTCCATCCATACAACGACAATACAATAAAACATAAAAACCTACAATAACAGCTTATGGGTACATCCATCCATGCAGCTTTTTTTTCTTACTCAAATATGACAATTTTAATATTAGTGGTATCATCACACTTCCTTCTATAATCCATCCATTTTTCCCATCTCCCTTCAAACTTTCCTTCCTGCATCCTCAATGCATGCGTGAACCTCTCCCTAACATACATCTCCTCCACAACACCCAGCCACTGCTCCTTGGTTGGGCGTTCCACCTTATACCAAGCCCTCGTTATTGTCTTATTACTAGCAACCAATAGTACTTTCACTAGGTATCTGTCCCCTCCTTGTACATCATCCCGTGTTATGTTTGCCAAGATATATATTCAAAGCTGATAAGAAGGTGGAGGCACTGGAGGCTGCAACTCGCGGGGGCATGACCGTCAGGTCCAGGACCACTGCAGACTCCCCCTCCTCTGAGTCCCACCCCACGTCAGAGTCTGGAGAAACAATTTCAATCATTTTCTTTGAGTTTGTCTGTGAACTTGATTATGCATTAAACATTTCATTGTGCAGCCATATTCATTTGATATGTTTTTCTGTTGGCAGTCAAATAAATGCTGTGATTTACCGGGTGATTTAGATGAGTATTAATCTCCCATGGGGGACAATGTCTAATGTGGTCCAACATTATGAAGTGATCATCTGGGGTTATTGTTACATGTTTGTGGTCCTAAATCAATCATAGCCGGCCACATGATGTTGGGAATGTTTGCTTCACTCGCAGCCACATGTTACAGTAGGCTATGTCCGTGTATGCCCAACCCTAGATGCACAACACGTAGCTAAAGTAGGCTACTAAGCTGTAGGAGCAAACAGACAAACGTAGGCGATTTATACCTTCCGAAGAGGATTGCCTTCCTCACGTGGACCTCACCAACTAGCACATGCACCTCCGTCTCCGAAAAGTTCCTCTTCTTCGCTCTTCGTTCCATGTTTCAATGTACCGCCTGGGTGCTCCACGCTACCTTTTTAAGCCGGTTCCTTCCGGGAAACCACGTTTGTCCACTCACGGTTGTGACCATATATGGTTGGATTAGGGCGTGGAGGGGGCGGAACACGGGGCGCGTGCGCGTACGCTCCCTTCCCCGCCCGTCTCGGATTTACCGTGCAGAAAAGGGCATACGACATTTTTGATAGATCCGAAAAGCGTGTAAATATTCTCGTCGTACGCTACATTGTGCATTTTCCGCGTTTTCGTCGTACGCCCTCTTTTACACCTGAATTTACACGCTCTTTGATAAATGAGGCCCCTGGTCAGTGAGGAGCTGTTTACCAGGAGAGCTGCAGCTCCGGGTGCAAAACAAGACAGAAAATAAACTGCTGGTCTCTTTGATGTTGGAGCACATCTTAAGGCTTTTCTATCACTGCAGGTGCTGAGCCATGAACTGCTGTTAGCTGTCTCTGGATGGCTGTCTGTCTCTCTCTGGATGGCTGTCTGTCTCTCTCTGGATGGCTGTCTGTCTCTCTCTGGATGGCTGTCTGTCTCTCTCTGGATGGCTGTCTGTCTCTCTCTGGATGGCTGTATGTCTCTCTCTGGGTGTCTCTGGATGGCTGTCTGTCTCTCTCTGGGTGTCTCTGGATGGCTGTCTGTCTCTCTTTGGCTGTCGCTGGCTGGCTATCTGAATGGATGGATGGATAAGGCCTCCAGTTAGCAGTGGGACTGTTACTACATTACGGTAGTGTGTGCGTGTGTGTGTGTGCGTGTGTGTGTGTGTGTGTGCGTGTGCGTGTGCGTGTGCGTGTGCGTGTGTGTGGGTGGGTGGGTGCGTATGTGTGCAACTTGAGGCATTTACGATCCTCCAGAGCTTGAAAGCTGTCTTTTTATTTCAGTAATAATTCAGGGACAGAAGATATCTGGCCTCATCTGCTCAGTGACCACTGAGAGGAGAAGAGGAGAGGAGAGAAGAGATGAGAGGATAAAAGAAGAGAGGAAAAGGAAGGAGATGAGGGGATGGGAGAGGAGAAGAAGAGACAGAACAGAGGGAGAGAGAGAGAGGGAGAGAGGATGGGGGGGTTGTGGTTTCTTAGAAGGGAATATTCAAGAAAAAAAGATCTATAGATGTGGTTCGATTGATCAGAGGGTGCTGTGAGTGTAAACATGCTGGGTATGGATATGGATTGTGTGTATGTGTGTGTGTGTGTGTGTGTGTGTGTGTGTGTGTGTGTGTGTGTGTGTGTGTGTGAGTGTGTGTGTGTGTGTGTGTGTGTGTGTGTGTGTGTGTGTGCGTGTATATGTGTGTGCGTGTGTGTGTGTGTGTGTGCGTGTGTGTGTGCGTGTGTGTGTGTATCAAAGCAGAAGGATCAGTCTCAATCCAGTTAGCCTCCCTTCATCCCTCCACAGCCTGTTTGAAGTGAGGAGGACAAACATACAGAGGAACAGCACATGAACTCAACATGTGGGGAATTACATCAACTCAGCTGGAGATCAATGTTAGCATCGTCCTTGTGAAGAAAAAGAAGCATTTTGCTTCTTTCATTCACAATATCAACCTTCTTCATCTTTAAGTATCAGAAAAACACCTCTGGCCATCTGGTTCCTTCATGATTTCTAGAACCCAGGTTCTGCCTCCTACCTCCTCCTACCTCCTCCTACCTCCTCCTACCTCCTCTATCTCAGCCTCTATCTCAGCCTCTACCTCAGCCTCTACTTCCTCCTCATACCTCCTCTACCTCCTCCTCCTACATCAGCCTCTACCTCCTCCTCTACCTAGGCCTCTACCTCCTATTCTCTCAGCCTCTACCTCATCCTCCACCTCCTCTACCTCATCTTCTGTATCTCCTCCTCTACCTCAGCCTCCACCTCCTCCTCTATCTCCTCCTCTACCTCATCCCCCACCTCCTCGACCTCCTCATCTACCTCATCCTCCACCTCCTCAACCTCATCTACCTCATCCTCCACCTCCTCAACCTCCTCATCTATCTCTACCTCCTCCTCTATCTCCTACTCTTCCTCATCCTCCACCTCCTCTACCTCCTCTACTGTATCTCCTCCTCTACCTCAGCCTATGCCTCCTCCTCTATGTCCTCCTCTACCTCCTCCTCTACCTCAGCGTCTACCTCAGCCTCTACCTCCTCTACCTCAGCCTCTACCTCCTCCTCTACCTCAGCGTCTACCTCAGCCTCTACCTCCTATTCTATCTCAGCCTCTACCTCATCCTCCACCTCCTCTACCTCATCTACTGTATCTCCTCCTCTACCTCAGCGTCTACCTCAGCCTCTACCTCCTCTACCTCAGCCTCTACCTCCTCTACCTCAGCCTCTACCTCCTCTACCTCAGCCTCTACCTCCTCCTCTACCTCAGCCTCTCCCTCCTCCTCTATTGCAGCCTCTACCTCAGCCTCTACCTCCTCTACCTCAGCCTCTACCTCAGCCTCTACCTCCACCTCCTCTACCTCAGCCTCTACCTCCTCCTCTATTGCAGCCTCTACCTGCACTGTTTCCTCCAATAGAATTGGAGATTGTAGGAAACTGAGTACAAAGTCTATTATTGTTTTAGGTATTTACTTGTGTCCATCATAGCAGACAGACCTCTGGGAGCAGACAGACCTCTGAGAGCAGACAGACCTCTAGGAGCAGACAGACCTCTAGGAGCAGATAGACCTCTAGGAGCAGACAGACCTCTGGGAGCAGACAGACCTCTAGGAGCAGACAGACCTCTAGGAGCAGACAGACCTCTAGGAGCAGACAGACCTCTGGGAGCAGACAGACCTCTGGGAGCAGACAGACCTCTAGGAGCAGACAGACCTCCTCTGGGAGCAGACAGACCTCTGGGAGCAGACAGACCTCTAGGAGCAGACAGACCTCTAGGAGCAGACAGACCTCTGGGAGCAGACAGACCTCTGAGAGCAGACAGACCTCTGAGAGCAGACAGACCTCTAGAAAAGACAGACCTCTGGGAGCAGACAGACCTCTGAGAGCAGACAGACCTCTAGGAGCAGACAGACCTCTAGGAGCAGACTGACCTCTGGGAGCAGACAGACCTCTAGACTGGGAGCAGCACTTCCTTGTAGGACTGCTGCTCTGACTTCGGCTGCTCTCCCTCCCCTCAGGACCAGAAAGGTTACAGTCACCCCTGTGGTTTCAGAGCACATTGTTATGCTCATGAAATCTACGGGTTTTGGCTAACAGACTCATCCCCCTGTCAGAAAACAGTATCAGAGTGGATTTTGCCCAAACAGAGGTACCACAGACATGATCTTCATAGCTCGCCACCTACACGAAAAATGCCAGGAATAAAATCCACCACTTATACATAGACCTCACCAAAGCCTTTGACTCTGCGAACTGTCGGGCCCTCTGGGTGGTTCTTGCAAAAATCGGATGCCCAGAGAAATACATTCGGATACCGAGATTGTTGCATGACAATATGTCAGCCACAGTACTCAGCGGCAGTGGAGATGAAACAGAACCCTTCAGGGTTGACCGTGGAGTCGAGCAGAGCTGTGTTATCGCCCCTCTACCCAGTTCTCTGTTTTCAGTTTGCTATCTTCCATCTCACAGGTAAACACCTGCCTCAAGGACTGAGAATCATGGACTGTACAGAGCCGACGGACGACTCCTGAATATCAACAGATTCAGGGGTAAAAGCAGAACCACAAACATATGTACTGCGAGTGAAAATAGTTAGATGCTAAAAGATAAATAAAACCCAATTGGAAGCCTACTTTTTTTTGTCAGAACATCAACGGACTCCAGTGACCACCCAGTGAGTTTCCTGTCTTTGAAGACAAGAGTTTATGGTGTTTTTGAGGGATTTTGTCTATGCACCTATGGATCCATTGAGTGTGTTAGCGGCTACGGGCTATATCTCGTTTGACGTTTGACGAAACGTTGATATTGGCCGTTGTATATGTGACCGCCGCTGGTAATTTGGTCCTCAACTAGGCATTTTCATTTTTCAGTTTTTTACAGATTATGAAAGTGCAGATTGTAAGCTTTCAAATGAGGTCTCATACATTGAAATCTGAACATATTTGAAGAAGATATGCTTATTTGAATGCTAGTACTGCCAAATCAACTTAGCTGAGAAATCCCCCTCCAAAGTTCTCCAACATTTTCACACCTCTGACTGCCAGGTAATGGGCGTGAACAATAGCCTGGTAACCGCACCCCCAGCCACTCCCCCACTGGACGATCTGTCATTATCTGTCAGAGTGGCTGTCAACTTGGGGTATTACCTGAGAGTGGCAGCCAAGTGGGGTGCTCTCTCACTGATGACCCCACACTCTTTGAGTCAGTATTAATCTTGTGTTGTGAATTCAGTTAAGAACAATATAAGATGAAGTTCAAATTTAACGTTCTTTATTGTCACATACATGATATAAAGTACAAGCATAAGTAGTTAAGTGTACAAAAAAAGGCAACAGTCTAAGTGTTAAAGTGTACAGTCAGTTGTCTGTTTTATAGACAAGGTGCATAGTGTTCATTGTGATCAAGTCAATCAATCAATCAAAGCTTTATTTATATAGCGCATTTCATACCCAGAGGCAACACAATGCGCTTTACAGAGAACAAGGGAGGTGGGCAGACATCCCACCCCTACATATTCCAGAGGGAAGCAAAAAACAGTAATCACCCGGGGGCCAGATAAGTGAGCTGTAAAAATTCTTCCCTGACCCCTCTCAACAAGGCGATTGAGCAAGCTCCTGGAGTATGTTTGTCTACCGGCTAAGAACATTTATAGAGCAATAAATAACATTAAATTACATTTTCAGAGTAAGAGAGGCTAATAACATCATAGGAGAGACATGGCAAACATTGGTGTATGTCTGTGTGTGCATAAATGTGCCTGGGCCCAGATAGAGGCAGGGTTTTGGGTAGAGTGGGGGGTAGGAAAAGGATACGGACCCGGGTTAGGGTGAGGGGAAGGGGATCTGAGCCCAGGACTGGTGTATGTCAGTGTGTGTGTGAGTGTGCCTGGGTCCAGGTAGAGGCAGGGGTCAGGGGTAAGGTGGGGGTAGGAAGAGGATACGGACCCGGGGTAGGGTGAGGGGAAGGGGGTACTGGACCCAGGCCTAAGGGCGGAAGTGGACTGTTGTATGTCTGTGTGTGCTAACTAATTTGCTATGACATCTGCAGCAGACACAGGGGTATCTATCGGACTCAGGGTGGTCTACTGGTGACAGTGGGGCATCCACTGGACCTGGTTAGAAGATAGGAGGGAGAGAGAGAGGCACTAGGGAGAGGGGAGGCAGAACAGGTGTGCAAAAAGTAATAACAGTCCCCAGCTCAATACTCAAGGTAATAACAACAGTACTCAGCTCAGTATTCAATATTCTAACAATGCAGTCTGTGCAAGTGTGGGCAAGTCTGTGCAAGAGAACAAGCAATGCTTCAGTATACAAACAGGAAAACAGGAAAGGCTGTGGCCTTCTCCTGCAGTGCTGTCCGTCCTGATGATCTGCAGTGAATCTACAAGCGGACAGTCTTGTTCTGAGCTGCTGTGGAGTTTGGCGGGGGACATGTGACGTCTCGTCCCTCATCAGAACAGAACTCTCTGATCTTGTCAAAGAGATACGTCTGTCTGGCCATGTCCAGTCCGGGTGGGGCTTGCACAAGAAGACCTTCTCTGGGGGGCAGGACATCAGGCTTGCGCAGCAGCTGAAACTCGACTGCCGGTGCGTTACGGTGTTCTCTGGCCACAACCATGCCAGGTCTCTCAGCATCAAAACTGCAATAGAATAGAAGGAGGAAAATACATTAAACTATTGCCCACAGTACTGGCACTCCATATAGATAAAATAGTACCAGAATGTGTTGATTAAATAGACTAGCTAATGCATGATAGGATGAACGTATTCTCACCTGTTG